>NW_007726174.1:805496-894112 GCF_000696425.1 Galeopterus variegatus | reverse complement strand
AAAAAAAAAAAAAAAAAAAAAAAAAAAAAAAAAAAGGGGGGGGGGGGGGGGGGAGGAAGAAAGAAAGAAAAAAGGGAGAGAAAAAAACCCCAAATGAAGAGAGCATCAGTGAGCCTTGGGACAATATTAAGTGACCTTATATTTTCAAAGATATTGAATTTATAGTTAAAAATCTTTCAACAAAAATAACCTCCAGGCCCACATGGCTTTACTTGTGAATTCTACCAAACATTTAAGGAAGAAGTAATACTAATTTTAACAATGTGGCAATTTCTATTTTAAAAATTATTTTTAATTGACACATAATAATTGTATATATTTATGGAGTACAATGTGATGCATGTATACAATGTGTAATGATCAAACCAGGGTAATCAGCATATCCATCATCTCAAATATTTGTCATTTCTTTGTGTTGGGAACATTCAAAATCTTCTTCTAGCTATTTGAAATTACACAATTAATTGTTGTTAACTGTAGTGCTATAGAACACTAGAATTTTTTCCTCTTATCCAGCTGTATTTTGTGTCCTTTAACAAACCTCTCCTTATCCGCCCCGTCCCTCCCAGCCTCTAGTAGCCACTATTCTACTACTATTCTACTCTCTACTTCTATGAGATCAACTATTTTTTAGCTTCCACAATGTGTCAATTTCTTTAAATGTTAAACATGTACCTACCATGTGACCTAGCCATTCTACTCCCAGGTATTTACCTGAGAGAAAGGAAAGCATACTTCCACACAAATATTTAATTTTAACAAATATATAAATGTTCATAGCAGCTTTATTTGTAAACCCAGGCTCATCAATAGGTGACTAGTTAAGGAAATTGTGGTATATCTAGGTAATATACTACTACTATAAAAGGAACAAAGTACAGTATTGATACACAGAACAATATGGATGAGTCTCAAAATCATTATGCTGAAAGAAGCTAGACAGAAAGGAGTAGATACTGCATAATTCCATTTTTTTGAAATCCTAGAAAATAAAAAAAAATCTATAGTGATGGAAAGCAGATCAGTGGTTACTGGGGATTGGGGGTGGAAAGAGAGATGGATTACAAAGGGCCATAACAAAACTTTTTGGGGTGATGGAAATGTCTGTTATCTTGATTGTGGTGATGGTTTTATAAGTATATACATGTGTCAAAACTCATCAAATTATATACTTTAAATATGGGCAGTTTATTTTATGTCTGTCCCTCAATAAAGTTGGCGGGGGAAGAGAGTCAGAGAGGAAAGAAGGGAAGGAAGGGAAGGAGGAAGGAAGGGAGAGAGAGAAAGAGAGAAAGAGAAGCACCGGGAGGCTCCGCCTTTGATGTGTCTCCTCTTTGCCATTGACACGCTCAACTGATGGATTTTCCCACTTACCAGGGGCAGATTTGGATCCAGGTTGAATTCTGTGGAGTGTTCTGCTTGGTGTTTCGTGGCTCCTAGGACACTGGCAACTAGAAGCAGCTCTGTGTTAGCCATCAGAGCCATGAAGAGGCTGTGAACTGTCTTGGATTTGTTCCTCTGGCTTCTAGGAAGTTGTATAAGATTGTGGTGGCAAAAAACTTGAATATAGGGTGCTTCTTGCAGCAGATATTTTTGGGAAATGATGGCATGGGCAACAATCCTTGGATATTGGATAATTCTCTTTTTTTTTTCTTGAAGCAAAAGTTTTCACTCAGTTAAAAATCAACTGTGTTGAGAAAGAAAGAAACCCCTTTCTATGTAGCTTTTTAAAGTACTTGAAAGAAGATGTACAATTGTTGCGATGTTTAAACTTAGATTTAGTGACCTCAAATCACCCTTAAAAGATGTCAGCCTTTATCATAAACAATCAGGGACAGCAAGAAAGGAAGTGGCTGGTGAGAGTTAATTCCATTTTACCAATTTTTGTACTTCAGAGTAAAATAGATTTTATAGTAAAAGAACTAAACAGAGAAATAGTCAGCTCTAGATACATTGAAGGCTGACATTTCTGGAAACGTAGAGTCACTAGGACAAAAATCAAGCCCATGAAATCCCTGGTAGCTTCTCTCATGAGAGCTCCCAGCTAAGAATCGTCCAGCATGGGCCTCCCCAGCGAGTCAGCTCTCACCAGAGAGAAGACCTTTCCCTTTCCTCCTCTGAGATTCTCACCTTTGTGTCCAGACTTTGTTCCTCCATCTCCAACTCCACTTCAAGTTGCTGTGATGCTAGTTCATGACAGCAGGGCCTTATCCTCTCCTTCAGAAAGCTGGTAGGCCGATCACAAGGATGTTTTCTGCCAAGCAGTTTTTCTGGCTTGCAACGTCCTTCTATCAAAATAAGAAATATCTATCCACCAAGAGGTTATCCTTATCTTCCTCTGCATGGGTTGGATTTCCTCCCACTGCTGAACTTCCAGAATGCAGGAGGAAACCAAAGCCTCTTTTGTCTGTCTTATAAAATAGTTTTGAATGATCTCTCATTATCTAAGTTATTATATGATATTTCAAAAAGTTCACGGAAAATGGAATTCAAAGGTAATATGAATCTTCCTGTGAACTTTTTGAAGACCCCCTCATATTTTTATCAAATGGGAGCTATGTAGAATTATAATTCATAGGTTAGTGTTCTGTAAACAAAGTTGATTAAAATATTTTAAAAATAGAAAAACATTTAAAAGTGTAAGACTGAAAAAAAAGATCACCTGAATCTCATATGTTGCTTTTTTTCTTTTTGAAAAAAGTAATTTAGAGAGAGAAAAAACAGTAAAACAACATTAGAGAGAAAACTTGGGATTTAAGGAATGTAAATGATAATTCTAATTTAAATCAGATTTTTATAATTTTAAGTTTCACAACTAGTGTATTAATTGGCTTTGGTCCTGGGAATGAAAAAAACTCTCTAAAATATCTGTATATATACAATGAGATATTTTTTAAATTGCAAGCTTTTGGTTAAAGTCAAATGAGCAAATGAACTTTTAATGGGCAAAGGGTCTTCATTTTCTTTCTTTCTTGCTTTTTTGGCAGCGTGTTAAGCCAGGACCACTCCTTTCTTCTTAAAACTCGCCATCCCTTTACTTCAGTGACTCTGGATTCTTTTAGTTTTGATCTCTACTTTTTGAATAACTTCTGGCTCTTCTTTTTTTTTTACATAACTTTATATGCCCTTCTCTCCTTGGGAAATCTCATGACTTCTAAATCTCTTTCCCTAGCTCTAACCTCCATCCCGACTTTGACATCTTCATTTCCAATTGCCTTTCAACATTTCTTACACCATGTCACCAGCACCACAAACACAAAAGCTGCATTTATTTCCTACCATGATCCTCTACTTGAATTTCCTACTTGATTAATGTTATTACCAACTTCCCAGTCATTCTCCCAAGAAATATTGGTTCCTCTCTTTATTTTCCCATATTCAACTATTTATCAAGTAATATTTTTAGTTTATATGCAGAAGTCTCTAAAATATCTTCCTCACTTTCCTGGCCACTGGCTCTTCTATAACCCAGGTTCTAAAATTCCCTTAGCTGAATAAATCACAGTAGCTCCCTACTTTTTCTCCCTGTCAACAAACTTTCTCTTATTCAAGAATTCCTGGGCTGGCCCCGTGGCACACTTGGGAGAGTGCGGCGCTGGGAGCGCAGCGGCGCTCCCGCCACGGGTTCGGATCCTATATAGGGATAGCCGGTGCACTCATTGAGCGCGGTGCGGGCGACCCCACCACCGGTCACAAAAAGGACAAAAAAATAAATAAATAAATAAAAATAAAAGAATTCTTCACATTGATGCTTGACTTTTTTTTTCTAGATTTTAGCTTGGATTTTATAGCTCTATTTAAAAATATGTAATAACTCATCATTGCCTATGGAATAAAACGCAACTTCTTAGCTAGGTGTTCAAAGCCCTCTCCAATCTGACAAAACTTTCATTCATAGTTTATTCTCCTGCTCCACCCTTTCATGAATCCTTATGCAATTTCCCTGCTCAATGCCTTTCCATATATTTTTTCTTTTCCTTGTGAGGCCTTTTTCATAGCACCTGTTAAAAACCAAGCCATTTTTGGAAATATGCTGAAATGACTATTTTTTTGTGAAGGCTAACTAGATTTAACCACTTCTTGCTTGCCCATCGGTTCTAGCACTCGTGCTGTGGCTGGTGTGAGATACATCTGGCTCCACAGCTGGCCCGTGTATGTCTAGAAAGTAGAGACTGTCTTACACACCTTTGTAACTCTGATAGTGCTTAGCATACTGCCTTGCACAGAAAAGCAAGGTTGACTGTGCCACCCAAAGTTAAGTACAGTTCAAAAGCAGAGGAGCACCTCTGCTATTTATCATCTTGTTACAAGGTAGTTAGACTTGTGTAAGTCTGACGCAGGTATACAGAAAGACGATTTGTGGATAAAATCCCCTGTATACTAACTGCTTACCTTACCAGACCTTCCTTTAAGTATGTGAACTCTATCAATAAACATAACAATATTAATAATACATTGATGAAAATGATAGTTGATGGCTCATTTATAAAGCTCTTAGAGTACTTGAAGTTGACTACATCATGGATCTCATGAAGAAGAAAGTATGATCCTCCTTTTCTAGATGGAGACACATTAGGCCACACAGATGTTAAGACCAGGAGTGGGAAATCACGCCAGGATCAGGGCTCCATTCCCTTCCACATCCTTTTGGTTTTATGGCACTGTTTTGGGGATGATAAATTGATTCAGAATTGTTTTCTTTATGTTCATAGCTCCCCTGTGTAGAGAAGAATTTTGTGAGGCATTTTGTGAGGAATTTCAACACAATGACATTCTGCTTTTCACTTTGTGAATCTGTATACTTTTTGCTGCCCTAATGTCTAGGTGCCTTGGATCCCTTATCCTTTGGCAGTGATTAATATTATTTAACCAGCATGCGAGGCCCTGTATAGAGAAAGGACTTTTTTTTTTTTCGTGTCCGGCAACGGATCGCAACCCTCAGTGTCACGCCCATACCGGACCGGGACCAGCAACGGGATCGCAACCCTCGGTGTTGCTCCCACACCTCGCTCAGCCAGTGAGCGGGAACCGGTCTGCATGTGGGATCTGAACCCTCGGTGGGAGTGCCACCGCGCTCCCAAGTGGTGCACTGTAGCAGTGCGCCACCGGGCCGGCCCAAGAAAGGACTTTCTGAACCATAGTCTTCCAAGATTTGTGTCACTTTCTGAAAGCAAGATACCCATCTTTGCTTCTTTGGGCCATCAAAATACACAGAAAAACCCTTTCTTCATAGGTTTTCTCAAAACTTAGCTCTCAGATTAAATTATCATAAGGTCTCAATCACTGGAGTTCGTAATTAAAATGTTTGGAATGGTTAGCAGGATTTTAAATTATGCATTTTGTCAGCAGAAGAAACCTATGTACTTTCATAGGGATTTAAACTATGATTAAGGAGAACATGCTGTGAAAATAAGCATAGAACAAACTTACAGAATACACTCATTTGGTTGTTAGTGACAGAAACTCCACTAAATTACATGCTTATGAAATTTCAAACTCCAAGAGTAGAGCAGCCTTTGGTCACTGAGCAGATACACAGATAATGCCGTTCATCAGGAGTCTGTCTTTCCCTAGTGCTAGGGTGCATTGTCCTGCCCTGGCCTCAGCTCGGTCTGGCTCTATCCCCGAGCTTTGTGTGACTACCATCAATACAGGCTTACACCCTACCAGACTAGCCTCAAGAGAGCACCTCTCTCATAACAGGTCCAGCAAAAGTGTATTTTATTGGTTCAAAATAGGTCATCTGTCCATTGCTGAGTCAGTCACTGAGGACAACCCTGCTGGCCAGGCCTGGATCATGTGCCATCTCTGGACTGGGGTTGCAGTCGGCTTTAGCCTATCCTCACGAACTGTGAGAAGGGGAGAGATGGCTTCCAGGGGAAAATCAGGGTGCTATTAATGGTAGAAAGGGAAATGGTCCTGGGTAGGAAAAAACAACAGAGGAGCACTATAACTTTTCTTTTCTTTCTTTTTTTTTTTTTTCTTAAAAAATGACCGGTAAGGGGATCTGAACCCTTGGCTTGGTGTTGTCAGCACAACGCTCAGCCAGTGAGCCAACTGGCTATCCCTATATAGGATCCAAACCTGTGGCCTTGGTGTTATCAGCACGACACTCTCCCGAGTGAGCCACGGGCCAGCCCTGCACTATAACTTTTCAACTATTGACTCCCATAATTCAGAATATTATAATTTAAGTGAAGGCCTAAATTTTAATGGTAATAGAAAAAATATTTATTTTAAAAATTAGTGTCATAAATGAAATTACAAACACTTTTAGTCTATATAACAGAAGAAACTTTAAAAATAATGTTAATAAATCATCTTTAATCATTAAGACATTTATTAATTCATTAATTCTAGTAACTCCTTTTGAGTGTTTACTGTATGCTAGGCATTGTGCTAAATGCTACAGGCATGAACTCTTTAAGACAAGGTTACAGATTCCCTATTTCACAAAATCTCCCACACATTAAGGCTGGCTAAGCAAGAGTTCTACTTGATAATGTGGATAGCAATTTCAGTTATGTCTTGTGCTGCAAAGTATTGCAACTTAATTTCTTAAAAAGTATTTCGTAACTTATCATTTTTTTATTGATTCATTCTGACTTTGTTTTTAGCTCATCCAAATCTGTAATTTGACCAAATGGTACATTCTCTAGCTTCTTATGTCTGAGAAGTTCAAGATGGCCATATTAAAAGGCAAAAACCCTTATATTGTCTATACTTCATTCATTATGATTAAACTATGATAGACATATGATCATACCTTCCAGTGTTACTGATCTTTTTGATGATCAATTCCTAGTTGTGATGAGTTCTCTTATTTTTCAATCAGTTATGCCAAAACAAAGGCAGTCTTTCTTGTTTCAATTACATTGAATATTCACTTTATTTATTAAAGGAGGCTTATGCAACATTTAAATGAAGTCTCCAATCCATAAAATACCTGTCATAGATGAAAAACATGTACGTGGATAAGCATAATGCATTCATTTATAGGCTATGGATCCACTATCCCTCAAGGAATGTTATGAATCCACGTGGTGTCCCTGGATGTCGGGGTTGGCCACAGCATCTGTAGCTGTAGAAGCCAATGTGGCCCAGGAGCTCCCCGCTGGCTGCACATCTGAGCAGCTCCAAGAGTACAAGTTTCCCCATCAAAGGTTTGGAATAAATTACACTAAAAAACTGGCTCCAGAAAGAGTTATTTTGGATAGGACAAGGTGAAGCTCTCATGAGGTGTGTTGAATGAATCCCTCTGTGCAGTGGGTGTCTGTGGGAGAGTTGGTGAGATGGTTAAAAGCTGTGGGGGAAGTAGGGGGCCTCTAACCCCACACATATGACAGAAATGCCAAATCTACCAAGTGAACAAGGTTTTTGAAAGGTCATTTTTTACATCAATGGCTTTATGAATTAATATGAATATATATCTTCTGAAAGTGTAATCTTTTTCCTGCTACTCATTTTCAAAAGAATGCCTTTTCCCCGCAGTGGAGTGCTAGAACCAGCTTGTACCAGCTTAGGAGAGCCGACTGTGAAGTTTTCCAGAATTTTGCAAGCCCATTGTTACACACAGTCACTATCAAAAATTAAATTATATGAACTCACAGTTATATAAGTTACATTAAATACAAAGGTAAAAAATACCCCAAACTCATCACTTCCTAATTATTTTACTGCATTTTATTATGATCTATGTTCTTGAGGTTATCTATGTTCTTGAGCTCTATCATACCTGTTGGGTGGACATATAGTATGAGATAATGGTATGCTATGGTGTGTCTCTTCACAACGCCACATTCAGTGGCACCACAGTGGTAGTTTGAAATCAGCATGATGGGAGTAGTTACATTACAGAAATTGACTACATATCAGGACATTGACTTATCATTTTGTTGATTATCTAGGCTGAAGAAAGTGATGGAGAAAATGTTAATAATGCATATTAAATTTAAACATGTGTTATGCCTAGAGTTATTGCATTCTGAATATAGCCCCAGAATTGAGGAAATAGTCTTCAAGTATTCAAAAACTATTATCTGATTCAGCAAAGAAGTTGCTAATGTCATCCATGAACAAGTGTTACACTGATGTATGTCTTTGTTGTTTATTTCTCCTTAACGTAAATGAAAATATTAACCAAGATTTATGTGGGATTTATACTTGTTAATTTATGGTTAAATTTATATAATTTATGGGATTTATACTTGTAATTACCAACATAAGTTGGCTAAGGACACAACAGTTAGATAAAAATCAAGGAATACATTCTGTGAGAAATCAATTTATGAAATAGAATTTACAATGCAGTTTTATATATTTTATTATATGTATAAATTATAGCTATACATCCTTTATATCAGCAAAATTCATATTAAATGTTTGCACATATTTATGCATACTTTCCCCCCCCAGAGAGCTGATTGTTAAACTTTTACTAGCAAACTACTGCCCACAGATAAATTTGAGTTTCCAATCCTGCTTGCAATTTGCTTTTGTTTCCCCAGAGCCAGAGTCTCTCCTATATTAGATACTATAGCACAAATAAGGGAGAAAGATACTTGGCCTGCTTGAGATGGTTCTTGAGATGCCCCACAAAATGAACTTATAGCTTTGCCTGAAGAGAAGAGGAAACAGGCAGTCTTTCTGTTTATCCCTCCCCAGGCCCTAAATGTGGACCTGATTCACCAAAAAATTATGTGTGAAGAAAAATTCTAGATATTCACCTGGACTACTTTCCCTTGGCATTCTTTTTCTTTAGGACTCTGAACCCATGGAGGAATATTCCATCTCCCAGTACATGCTTCAGACCCTTTTCAGTTTGACGGTGTGTTGCACCTCCTTCTCTTTTATGCAACCCCACCCCCCAGCTTAATGTTCTGAGATCTGTTGATGTCACCAGCTCTGGCCACAGCATGTGAGCCAGACTCTACATCCCACCACCTGCATCTCCTCACCATTCAGGGAGGGCAGTCTGCTAGCCTAATAGTGCCTGGTAAAAGGCAGGGGCTCCTTGGACTCCATTTGATCAGTGGCCAAGGGCAGTGGCAGGGAAAGAAGGAACATGGTGGTGGCCACATTGTCACTGAGATGTCAGCTTGTGACCCATTTGTGGTACCCCTTAGGCCTAAGTATCAGGGTGGAATATGGTGTTTGGAGAAAAATTAAACTTAATATTTTTTACTTTCAGGGCATGTTCAAACATTCTCAGACTTTACAAAGTGGTCTTACCCTCACACCAGTATTCTCCTAATGCCTCCTGCACAGAGGGAAGACTGGACCAGCGGGAAAAGATGTGGAGTCAGGGGACCTGGTTCAGCTCTCACTTCTATTACTACTGAATTCTTTGACCTTGGACAAATTATTTAACTTCTCTGGAACTTGGTTTTCTATACATGATCTACAGTTTCCAGTAGTAAAGGTTCCTTCTAACTCTGTCATACTATGACTCTTTGCCTTTTGTTTTACAGTTAGAGTAAGTGAAGCACACGTCTTTGGTCAAAAAGTCAAGGGCAGAGTCTAGCATATTGGTCATATCAGTTCTTTGAATCCCAGGCCTGAAATTCTTTAAGGCAGTAGGCATAAATCATAAATAATTCCAGGCTACTACTCCCAGATTTCTTAGAAGGATCAGAGCACTGACATTCTTTGGCAGATGAAAAAAGAAATTCAATTATCTGGAATGCAAAGAAAAAAAGAATATTCTCTCTTGTTGAAAAGCTTTGTGAAGGGCAGTAGCAGGTTTTTTTTTTTTTTTTTTTTTTTGCTTTAGTAAGAACAGAGAACATAACAATATTTCTCCCCTTATAACTCTGTTCTGCTTCAGGATTGAGATTCTGAATAAAAGTGATCATTGTATATTCAGTATTATTTGCTGTGCCTGGAGAAGATTTAAGAGATTGACCTAAACGTGTACTGTCTTAGTTATACATGGAGACCTTTTCATTGATTATATTTTTACTTCATGCATTGACATTTTATTGATTACGTAAGACATTTTTATTGATTATACCTGTGGTCTTCGTGAATTACTTAAAGTTTAAATCTTTCTCATAAATGTGGAAGGCCAAAAAAGTTTCAAATTATTTTAGGGGGTGGTAGTGGTACTGTTCCATTTTGTTGGGTTCTGGTTAATGAAGGCTCTAAGATGTTTAAAGAATTCAGAAATAAAACATTTGTACTGTGTTCTGAATATCAACGATGACAGTTGTTATTTAACAAGACAGTTGCTCATAAGCAAATGTTTTCAGCCTGACCCACCCTGTGGCAGGAGCTGCTTTCCCTCAGACACAGCTACTTCCTCAGTGCTGGGCCTTGGGTGTGGTCATGGCTTTATTCTATTTAAATAGAAGTGTTTTTTGAGCACCATCTCAGTGTCCTCATTGTGCAGCCTCAGCCTCTTATGAGCTTGCATTTTAATATTCAGGTGTAAGACGTATTCCCCACCCACACTGTGACCAATTTCCAAGGCAATGGAAGAGAAAAGAAGAGTAAGAAAGATCACAAGGAAGAAAAGAAAGAAGGAAAGAGGTAGAAGAGCAAAAGAGCAGGCTAATCACAGAGAGCTTGTGCTTAATTTTCAAGTAGAAGTACAGAATTCAAACCTCAAGAGGAACAAGAGCTCCCGTCCCATCCACTTCCAGAGGTGGAGCTTTTCTTCTCTCAGGAATCATACATTCTCAAGGTCAAAACTGTGGCATGTAGTTCATCTGTTGGCTGCTTTGACTCAAGATTTTCCTGCTCTTTGTTAAAAGGAGGTCAAAAAACCCTCTTCCTATCACAGCACTGTTTCAATCATGCCAAGATTAGTGTCAAAAATCAAATTTATTTTAAGCCTGAGCTACTTGTCTTAAGTAATTCAGAGCTAAACAAGTTTCTTAATGACCCTGGGTGTCGGGGGGGCTTTTTGTGCATCCTTGAGTATAAAATGAAACTGACAATCTTCATTTCCAACCAACCAACTGATCAACCAACCAATGAAACCAAATCTCCCTGCCCCCACCTCCACTGCCACACTCCTGCCAAACGCAAAACATTTTTTCTGGTGTTGAGCTCTCGATGCACACATGTCCTGACTATCTCTGTGTGGCTTACTGATTTCATCAGTTATCAGATAGCTTACTACTTCTCTTGCCTGTTAACATCTTTTCCAATAACAAAAGGAGTAGGTCTCAAATCAGTTCATTTGGCTACACATTAGCAGTTTTTGAATCAGTTTTAATGGAGAGAAGGTTGAAACTAATGGATAAAATAAGGATTTTACATTATTCTTGTGTTTCAGTTGTTTATGTCAGCCCTGACCTGTGTTTCTACAAGTATCTGAAAAGTTATTGTCACTTCTGTTTTAAAAAATTTTAAGACCAGTTCTGTCAAATGGCTGAGACCCAGCCCCTGCAATGTGGCAGTGGTGATGTTGGCGTGCTGTGCTTCCTGGCTTCACTCTAGGTCACTAAATCAATAATAACTCTTTTGAGCCTTTTCACCTTTCTTTTACTTCCACTGTGGAAAAGTTTAGGTAGAAATATATCTGTCTATCTATATCAGGCATGTTTTTTTATGAAAAGGGTGATGGAGTACAGAATGCCATACATGGGTTATTCCCACTATGAATTAGTCTCTTTTATCTGGCTCTGACCAAAACAGATGTTGGCAGCCTTTCTATTGCAGCTCTCTAAGTCAGACTAAGACTATCAGTTCCGCTTAGGGAAGCTGTAGGGAAATGATTTAACTCTTTCAATAGACCCTTACTAATTTTTCCCTTGGTTCCTTTTTATTATAAACTACAAACAAACACAATTAGAATGCATCTCACAATAAAAGGAAAATAGCAATATTAAAAATACATCAAATACAACTCTAGAGGGAAGTGAATTTTTATTCAAGAACTTTTGAGAATTCTGACATTGAAAAGACATCTGTGCTTGAGGAGGCAGCTGAGTGTATTTCCAACTTATAGTCAAAGATCATTTGCATAGAATACCAAAAGAGCATTTTTTTTTTTTAAATTCAGAGAAAGAGTATCCATCAGAGTGTGGCAGGGTGCAAGCTGCTAAGATTCTACTTTCTTCTATAGAAACTGGCTATTTAAAAAAAAAATCATTCTATGAGTGGTGCCACAATAAAGCTCTTGTACCAGGATTCTGCAACAAAATGTAAATTAAAGGGATGTGAGGGACTGCAAGGAAAAGAAAGGATCAAAGGGTGAGAAAGGAAAGGCAGATTATTAGGAAAAAATGTTTAATAAACACATAGCATCCCAAGAATTAATCATGGAAAGAAACAATGTCTTTTTAGATTTTGGGTAAAAAAATTTATTGTAGGTTACTAAATAAAGACTTCAAACATTTTTCAAACCATGCAAAGGACAGACAAAAGGAAAATTACTCCTTGGGCTCTAAGTTTTCACATAATTTATTGCACTTAATTCTCTCAATTATCTTATAAAGTGGGCATTTCTGTCATTTTTTCATATACCGCCATGCCAGAGCACCTGTGCATTAGACTCCCACGTAATTAGCTCTGTGGAATAATGCCTCTGCTGGCACATTCTCTCCCTCTTCCAGCCCCTCCAAGAACATCAGAAGTACATGGCAGGGAGAGCCTGTGACTTCCTTGCCCAAACCCTCCCAACAAAGTCATCAAGTAATGGCTATAAGTAAAGATGCTGCTAATCACCATTAATCAGTAAATGGCATCTGGAAACTCAAATTCTCCATTCTGCCAAAGTAAAACCTAAGATTTATTGATACACTTGACATATACCAGGAACTAGGCTAATTCCTTCACATTTATTACCTAATTTAATCCTCTCAGCAGCCTTTTAGGTCTGTGTTGTATTTTTCTTTCTTTTTTTTTCTTTTTCAGAAATTGAGGCTAGAACGTTGTTAGTCACCTGATACCACACAGCCGATAAACAGCAAAATCTGGTATTTTTGATTAGAGAACTTGAATTCCTGACCACCTCATTTCAAAACCCAGCTTTTTTGGGTATCCTTCATTTCACTCACAGCCACTGAAGAAATGGGGTATGCCCTCTGTTCCTCTTCTCCCATAACCTCATCACAGAACCTGGAAGTGGCCCTCTTTCCATAATAGCACCTGTCACTAGCAGGTATGCTGAGTAACATAACACCACAGAGAGATATTTCATGAGACACATAGCATTTCTGCTTGTGATAGGTGATAGCCAAACTGGCACTTATTGATCACAAATGACCTAAAACAGGGATGTTAAACATCAGAGGAAATCATGGACCATAGAAGTTCACTAACTTGCCAAGGTCATGCAACAAGGATACTAGGATTAGAAGGAAAACATGCATGATTCCAAAGCCCATGAGCTTCCTCCATACCACACAAAAGTAAGAACTAAACCAGAAGCAGGCTAAGGACTTCTACTTTTCCTCCTTCATTCTCCAAGAAATGACTAGAAAGCAAAAAATGAGGTTATCTCTAGATGAGATGGGTAGCAATGGAGGGAGAGAGTAGTGAGTCTTCTAGATTCTCATCTAGGTCTAAGAGTACAGAGAAGCCTGGATGAATCTGTAAGGAGTTCCAACCACATTGACCTCCCCATGCTTAGTACCATGCTGGTAGCTCTGATAATTCTATAATGATGAGCAGTTGTCACATATTCATCACACCGATTATATTTCATGTTGGCCAGTAAAATGGCCAAAAGTGGTAGAATTTATTGTGGGGTAGCCTTCGAGGTCTTTTATTTTGTATATATAGACACAATCTTAGCAAGGTGCCAAGGGAGGGGGGTGGTGAGGGTGTGAGTTCAGTATCAGAAGGTCATAGTTAGGGAGACCAAAGGCAAATACATGCATCTGGAGTGGGTGCTAATTAGTTACAGTGACAAGGACTTGGGTCAAGATAGGATCAAGATTTGTAATTGATATTCTTCAGCCTCTTTCCATTGTATGGAATGATTGGGCCATTTGTTTGGTACAGCATGTTCTGGATTTGCTACAGTGTTTTCAGTCATGAGAATTCATTCTATGAGGTGAGCGTCTTCCCCATTCTCTTTTGAGCAGACCACATGTCCAACAGAGTTGAATTGGTCCTATAGGCAATTTGGTTGACATCTGTTCTAGCAGCACATGGACAAACTTCCATGTTAGGGAAATCACAAAGCAAACTGTGGCACATTTGTCACTAGATTGTTCTTTGTGTGTAGTCCTTGCTTATTCCTGCAGCTCACAACAAAGCATCATGTGTCTACAGAACAGCCACTTCCTGGTGACTGTACTACAATTCAATTTCTGATCAACAGAGTTTTTGTTTTGTTTCAGGATTCCTGCCTCTTCTTTCCACAAGTGAGCACCTCTCCTGTTCTAGGAGCTGGGGATTCGGCAGGGAATGAGATAGGCAAGGTCTCTGCTCTCACAGAGTTTGCATTCTGGTGGGGGAGATAGACAATGAACAAAATAATTTTCAAAGCAAACAAGATAGGGGATGCCCCAGAGAGCCCTTGGAGCTCTGCCTTAGAGGGTTGGTTGAGGAGGGCTTCTCTAAGAACTTTTAGGTTGAAACTGGGATGACCAGATGGAGCCAGCCAGGAGAAGACCTGGCAGTGCCTTACAGGCAAGGGGAAGAATGACTGCAAGGTCATAAGAGGACAACAACCTGGCAGATTCCTGGAACAGAAGGAAAGAGTGGGGGTCCCATGAGTATAGTGAAGAGGAAGGAAATGAGATCAGAGAGGTCGTTAGGGCACAGACCATACCGAACGCTGGAGGCCCCTAAGAAGCAGTTTGGATTTTGTTCTAAATATCTTGAAAAACCACTGAAGACATTTGAGTTCAGGGATAGCATGATATTAATATTTTAAGAAGAGCACTAAAGCTATTCCCATCATAGCATGTGTATGGGGGGACAAGAATGGGAAAAGGGAGACTAGATGGAAGTCATTTGGGGGAGGAGATGATAGCTGGGATAATGGTGGTGGTGGTGGTCAGATTTGGGATTGGAGATACTGAGATGGGAAGAGTCAGAAAAGATCACTTTGGGGGATGGGGTGAGGGTAAAATCCATGGTTCAGTTTTGGACTCTTGACAGTCTTGAAATGCCTATTTGATTTACAAGTGGAGAATGAGATTGGAAGTTGTATATATCTATCTACAGCTCAAGGCTGGAGATGTAAATTTGGATTCCTTCGCAAATTTGAGACTGTCTCAATTATAGTCAAAATATGTTTTAAAATCAAGATGGATCTTAGAAAACAAAAACTTGGGAAATGACATTTCTAGAAAAGAAGAATAGTTACTCTTCTTTATTGCAGTTTATTGCATGAATATACATTTATGTATGAGGCACATATAATCTGTATTACATAAACACGGATTACAAAAGACCAATAAGGCCTCATTACCTGAGCTCAAGGAACCCACAGCCTAGTGGACAACACACACGAGCAGACGCTTGCGAGCTACTTCTTTGCCCTGTACTGAACGAGAGCCTTCCACTGGGTGTGCATGTCATTTTCTTGGGTATTAAATGAGGAGGAGATCCTGTGTCTAGTCCTTCAGGTCACTAATATCAGCCCTGGAGTGATGTACTGGAGGAGACCACTCTCGAATGCTGACGCCATGTGTGATGAGCCATGGGAAAGGTATTTCTGTACAAGGGCTAAAGGAGCCTGCTAAGAGATCACAAACCTTTGCCTTGGGGCTCAGGGGAAGGCTGCGCGGCAGAGGCGACACATGAGATGTATCTTGAATGATGAGTGAGAGTTTGCGGGGTGGGGTGAGGGGAGCATGGGAGGAGTGGGAAGGCAATTTCTACCAAAGCAGTTTCCGAAGCGAAGGTGTGCTGGAGAAAGTCATTCAAAAACATTTTTTTAATCTTTGGACACGTTTCCCAGCTGGATGCAGAGATCCAGGCGATCTTTGCTAGGTTACTTTAGTTGTTCTCTTACTTTTGAAATCTGCCAGTGCCAGACTTCTAATGTTTCATGTATGCATTAAAAATCCTGGATTATTTTATTTACTTGACTCGTGGTGACATGAAACACATTTTTATTTAAAGCTTTGATTAGAGAATATACTTCCTTTCACCCTCCCATCTTCCTTCGTAGGCAGAATTAACAAAAACTGTACATAAGTGGATTATTGCAGCATAACTACAGCCTATTTCCTTTTATGTAAAAAAATTCCAAAATGATAATTAGAGGTAATTACTACAGCATAAACCTCAGTCTGTTCACCTTCTAACCTAAAGCAAGTTCAACTGAAAGTCACACGCTGCAGATGGTGGCTAGTTTTTTTTTTTAACAGACTGGTGTTCTCTACACTTCTTTATCGTAGCATTTGTAACAAAATGCTTTTCAGTTACTTCTTGGCTGGATTTGTAATACTATCTCTTTCCATTACACCCCTTAATGCCAATTTCTTCCTCTTCATTTTAATGACTCTTTAAACGCAGATGTTTAATTGAAGATTAGGAAAGAGATTACTCAAAACAGGGCTTTTTTTTATGATGTTTAGTAAAATATTTGTAAACCACTGCCCTGTTTATGTCACTTAGGCTCCAGAATTCCTCCAGGTCTCCTGGCAATTTCACAGAGCAACAAAATAATGGCCAACAAATCGACAGGCTAGTTTGTAGGAAGGCACCAATCTTAGTCTAATTAGTCTCTAGAAGTCTGTCAGTACATGATAGATTGAAGGGTAGTGGTTTCTTGGGGGAAACAAAGAATTAATATCTCTTCACCTTCCCAGGTGAACAGAAGATGAAAGTTACTTTTCTGCTGCCAACTTTAAGCATGCCTCCTGCATGATTATATAAAAACATTTGCTAAAAATATAAATGACTTTGCTTGAGCAAGTTATACAACTGATTTCTCAAGCTGCTAAATGAAGATACTGTCTCCTTCATAGAGTTATAAGATTAAATCAGAGCATACATATAAGGAGTCTAGCCCAGAACCTGGCACGTACACTGAGTGTATGGCACATGTTAATTATTTACCTATTTCCTCTTACCCAGAAGCCTTAGTAGGGCTGTTTTTACATGATGTTCCTGATTCGAAAATTTTCCAAGTCAAATAATTAATTTCACCTAATAATTAATACCTTACAAGAAATCAATATCACCAGTGACTCAGTTGACCATTTATTTTAGTTATCAGAAAAATAACAAACACTGATACTGTTGTTTGGAGTTGAGCTCAGGTGGTCATCTTGATATTTAAGTGCCCTGGCACAATTTGATAGAAATAAGGTTAGGATATACAGTCTTCAGATTTATGCTTTGTGTGATAATTCAGTAAAATCTTGGGAATCTCATAAAGGTTCTAGGGTAAGATTTTGATGAATGTCCAAAAACAGAAATGTTTTTATAGCCCTCTGGCTTCCCTATAACTATATATTTTCTATCACCCTTCACATAAGTTACCCAAACAATCAAAATTTTATTTCTTACTTTGGTGCTCTTTAAATAAATAAATAAATAAAGTTTTTAAAAAAGTAATTCATCAGAGATAGGCTTACACTTAATAGAGGATCCTAAAGCTGGACATTGGGTCATGCTGTGGTTGAACGTGTCCCCCAAAATTCATGTACTGAACACTTAATCCCCGATGCAATAGTGTTGAGAGGTGGGACCTTTACAAGATGATTAGGTTATGAGGATTCTGTCCTCATGAATGGATTAATGCCATTATCGTGGGAGTGGTGTTCTTATAAAGAATGAGTTCAACTCTCTTCCCTCTCTTGCGTGCTCTCTTGCCGTGTGATGCCTTTCACTGTGTTATGACACAGTGAGAAGGCCTTCATCAGATGTAGCCCCTCTGTCTTGGACTTTCCAGCTTCCAGATCCATGAACCAAATAAACTTGGACTGTTTATAAGTTACCCAGTCTGTGGTATTCTGTTATAGCAACACAAAATAGACTAAGGCAGGTAGGGTAACCATGTTTCTATTTGCCCGGGAAAAACTCAATTTTTGCTTGTTTTCCTCTTGTAATTATTCACAGCAGTCCATTTTTACATTTAAAAGTTGTCCCAGTATGTACAATAAGTGTTTTCCCAATTTTGACCATATGTCGGACTGCCCTACAGTAGTCTACCATGTTCCATCACTAGCTATATGGTCTCTCACAGTGTGAACTCCAGCCTTGCAGCAGAATTACAAATGATTAAATGGGCATAGACCACTGAGGTTTCTCCCCAATGGTCTGCTGTGAATAGATGAATCTGCAAATGTCAAGGATCTAAAGGATTTAAACACTCACTGAGCCACATCTGTCTACGACTAAGCGGCTCCCCTCAGATAGGATCCTGCAGTCTTTCAGCAGGCAGACTCCCACTTCGTTCAGAAGATTTCAACAGTGCTTGAGGTTACTTCCTATCACCAAGTTTTTATGGCATCAGAACCCAGCCTCAGCAGTTCTTTTTTCTGCCCACAAGTTGTGGTGTTGCTCAAGTGTGCTTTTTAAAACAATGAATATATAACTCATTAAGTGCCTTCAAGAAAAGGGAGATGTAAGGATCTAGTTTTATTGGCTGACATGGACTGCAGAGACACACAGAGCTTGCTCACATACTTTGTAAAGTTTGGACTCAGACATATCCCCCCCTCCAACCATAGGAAAAGATTCCATCACACATGTCAATTGACTGGTAGATGGCAAGGATCTGTTGGCCATATGCATGCAAATGAACAACATTAACTTTGACAGGAGATGTTTCTTGTGAGTTGTATTTAGGAAAAATTTCTCTATCCAGAACTGGTGTGGTCACATTGTTACTACCAAATGAGCTGGCTGCAAAGAACTCAGTGGTTCATCTTGCATCCACCTTACCCTCTTGGAAGGACTATGTTCACACCAATCCAGAAAACATTGTCTTAAACAACAACAAACAAAAGTAGCCAAAACAACCCTGAGGGATAAAATTCCCAGTCCCCCTTAATATCAAATTTCATTCTACTCCACATCTCACCTCAATTTCATGCACTTTAATTTAATCCCCAAACTTCTTATTCTTAATGGAAATAGTGATAAAGTGCTTACAGTTAATGTAATACTAACAAAACAATAACAATACCAAACACATAGCATTTACTTTGTGCCAGGCGTAGTAAGCTCAAGCATTTTATATATACAGTAGTCCTTCAGTATCCACAAAAGTTTGCTTCCAGGACCCCTCCAGATACCAAAATTTGCAGGTGATCAAGTCCCTTATAAAAAATGGTATAGTATTTGAATATAACCTATGTACATACTCCCATACTTTAAATCATCTCTAGATTACTTATAACACCTAATACAATGTAAATGCTATGTAAGTAGTTATTATGCAGTATTTTAAATTTTTTTTATTGTTGTGATTTTTTTGTCTTTGTTTTTGTTTTTTCCGGGTATTTTCCCAGTTGGTTGAATCGGTAGATGTGGAAACTGCAGATATGGAGGGCCAACTGTAGTAACAAATTTAATTCTCACAAAATCTTAGTGAGGTGGGCACTATCATTGTTCTTATTTTACAAGCAAGGAAACCTAGCCTCAGAGAGCCCAAGGTCATGTGAACATTAGTGCTGCAGACCTCCAGAGTCTGTGCACCTAAACTGCTGCCCTGATGCTCATATACTGCAAACATTCCAGAAAGAAATCAGGGAATTACAGCTCGCAAGGTCAACATTGCTTCACTTGTATGCATATGGTTGACAGATCCTTGTCATCTGCCTGTCAATAACCATTCCTATCCCTTAGGAATATAGTCAGTTTTGTGAGAACTGTTTCCCAAACATTTAATCATTTTGGTTGTTCTCTTCGAGTACCCCAGAACTTTCTGCCCTGTCCCACTTCACCCTCACTGGCTACATGAAGAAGAGGGTTTATGTTATGGTTTAGGAGTAAAGAGGGAAATAGAAACAGACTTTGCCCAAATCCCCAAAGCCATAGGCTATTTAACCAGGAGATGAAGGCAACAAAAATTCCTTGATTCTTTTCTGTGACCAGTGGAAGTTAAGTCATTTAGTTTTTCATGAAAAGAAGTCCATACTAACACAATTATAATCCAAGTTAAAAATCTTCCTTGGTCACCCAGGAAACTATGCTAGTGGGAGACATGAATGTATGTACCTTAAGCAAATAAACAGATAAAGGAAAAACCATGCCATGACTCCAACCAGCTGCCACACTATTATGAAACCTCTCCCATCTTCAGTGAATGTTGTAAGATAATTGATGGTTGTATTTTTTTTTCATGTTTCTTGTGGTATTGTGGTCTTCCCCCTGAGAGGATAGTCATCCTTTTAAGTGGGATCCAACAATCTTCCTCAAAGGTTGGAAGTCAAAACTGAGCCAAAACTACTTTGAAATGATATTTAATATTAGGTTGTTAGGGTTTTGGAATATGAAGTTATTTGCATTAGGAGCTTACTTGCTTGGTTACATTATTTGATTTTGTGTAAATTCCATGTCCATTCATAAGACATTTTATGTAACCAGCACACAGGCTGCACACAATAGTTCCTCAAAAAAATGTTAGTTTCTCATTCTACTGTAGTAAGTTAATTTATGCTTCAACACAGTTTAAAATTTTCATCTAGTATCCCCAATTTTGCACTTTATGTTTGATCTATGTCATCATATGTGGCATAAACATGAACAAGTGACAGCTTTCATGGTGCTCAGTTTGAGTCCCTATCTCCGAGGAGCAGCATTTCTCACAGTGGGATATGTATCCCTTGTTGGTTCACAGTATATAAGGTGGTATACCATGAGCTTTATTAGCTATATATTTATTTAACATGTATTAGAAGACTATTTCTAGCATAACAAACCTGTTATTTCATTGATATTTTTCCTTAAGATGAGACTGAAGAAAAAAGGTGTAGACTTAAAGGAAAAATTTAGAGTAAATTTGCCTATAGGCCAATATGGCAAAACTTTTGAGGAAGATTCATGAATGTAAAAAGTTTGAGACAAACCAATGTAGACATCTTGATACCCAAGGGATCTGTATTGCTTGGTCTATTGATGGCTATAGGTAAGAGCCAAGAATCTTATTGCTCCTGTCCTTATATCTTCTAGATTTGTCTTCAAATTTCAGATTTCCTACCCATTTCTGACTCCTGGCCTTGCTCTTCCTTCCCCTTGCAATGGTCTTTCTAGTCCTCTGCAGCTCTTCATTGACTCCCTGCTGTTCAAGGCCCACTTCAGGTATTATTCTTCTGTGAAGCCATCTCTGCCCAGGCACTCACATAGCATTTGGTTTCTCTGTTACTCTGCCTCACACTTCCTCTCTCCTCCCTGGTCCCTGGCACAGTGCTGCTCATAGTTTGCTCCTCTGGATTGTAACATACTGAGTGTTGAATAGCCTTGGTTTCTCTAGAATGATCAGTTTGGGGAAGCGCAAAGGCAAAACCAATTCAATCAAGTCACAAATCAAACTAGAATTTCTTATTAGCTCTGCTCATAAATATTACACGTTGACCTGTTATCCATCAGGCAAGTCCAAGAAATCTCATGTTCTCCCGTTTTATAAATTACATCATCAATTATTTAGGAACAGTAGTGTGCATTTTTAGGTGGCTTGCTTGTTCATTAGTCAAAATTCTTATTTCATCTATTTTCTGGATTCTGAATTCCGATCAAATCCAAAGTTAAAAGATATGTGCATTTTAAATTTTGATGTTTTGTCAAATTGTCTTCCAGAGAAGTTGTATAATTTATCTCTCACCACACACTTGGTGACATGCTTGCTTTAATTTTAGATGTGTTGGTTAAAAAGGGGTACTTCATTGTTGTGTTAATTTGAATTTTTAATATTGAGTGATGTTTATATTTTTAAATTATGAGTGATGTATAAAAAATTATGAGAAGCTTTTTGTGTACATTTTTGTTTATTTTTCTTTTTTCTTTTCTTATTTCTACCTTTTCTCTTTTTTTTTCTCTCTCTCTCCCCCTCTGATTTATGACATCTTTTTATATGAAACAATATGTATTGCAAAATTTTTATTCAAGTTTGTCATTTGTCTTTTGACCTATTTGTGGTATTTTTTTCCTACAGAAGTTTTGAATTTTGAGACAAATTCAGTAAATCAATCTTCTTTTATAAGAGTTTCTGTGGTTTGTGGTTTTCTTACTTGCTTTACTGAAACTATACCATGTGTTTTAAAAAATCCACGCACTTTAAAAAATAGATTTCTTATTTTTTAAAAAATGTTGTATATTTGTTCTGTCTATGGTGTAAGTGAAACAAGCAACCCGCCCAATGTCAGAGAACAGGGAGAGATCCGTGCCTGGCCTTCCTGGCCGTCCTCATGCTTCCCTCACTCCTGTCATTCTTTGTAACCTCTGGGCTTTGCTTCAGCTGCTGACCCCTGACTCAGGCCTTACTTGTTTGGATGACCAACTGGGACCCATGTATTGGGCCTATAGGCCACAGTCTGATGCCATATTGTTTGTCGAGTGAAAGCATCAAAGGGCCTACATTAAATAGACCAATGCCTGAGACAAAGGGTGATTTGTAACTATTAGTATTTCCAAGTGTTGAGCTGAAATTGTATTTTTCCCAATTCAAAAATAGTTAAATTATTGAACCTGATGGTGAGGACAAAAGTTAATTTCTAAAATTCAAACAAGATACTGTCAAAAAACTAAGAAATACATATTTAGCTATACGAGTATTCCATTATACAATATTTGAAAAAGGTTCAAGTGTAAGCAGTTATTTTAAAATAATTGCCATTGTCTATTTGGGATATTGGATGCTTGAAATTTGAACTGAGGCATTTTGGGAGGGTAATAAGAAGTTTTGCTAAAGGCACCTTTAATATATTCTTGCACTAGAAAGAATGACTCTACTGTTGAGCTTCTGGGCTTCTTCCCTTCTTGACGAGTTCCTGCCATGTGACATAGATGCACAGTTATATTTGTTTCTGTGGGGTTTTTTTACATTTATTACAAAATGAGTCGAGTTATTGATAAACTATCATAGACTTATATGTCATATTTCCTATTAGATTTGGTTCTTTTTTGCCAAAATTTATACCAGGTTTTGTTAGAAGAGTCTTATATTAGGCTTTTCAAACAGGGCAGGTGGTATCATAATAAGCTACCAAGTAACAATGCCTCTGTCTTTTTTCAAGGTCATACAAATCAAACCGTAATAATGAGAACTATTTTATGAAGACCTCACTAGGAATTCCATATCATGTTGGAAAAAACCCACAGATATATTTCATAGCATCCATTGTAGGAAAATTGATATACTTAATATAAATATTTTATGCTGTATTTTAAATCCATAGTATTTTACTGTGTCCTCAAATGAAATGGAAAAAACCTGGACTCCACCATCTAAGATCACTTTTCATAGGCTTGGAACATTTATTAAGTCTTGTCAAGTAGTGTGCTAGAGCTGGCTGGCACCACCTCAGGAGAGACAAGTGTGCACATCCTGTCTCCTCCCAACTCCTGTGTGTGGCGACCTCATGTTGATTGCTTGAAACTGACAATTACGGGACTATTTACACCATGGAAATTGGCAGGTGCTATATCTCAGGGCTTTATTTTCCAGACAGCTATTGGTTTCTGTCTACAGACATACTACAAATGGAGGTGAGCAACAGGCTATTACTCGAATAATTGACTTTCTGTGTTGATTTTACTGAATATCTGAAGGAATAAGTATCTAAAAAGTCAAAAGTTTGGCTTTAAATTATAGAATAAGTATCTTGTTCTTGACTTAGCAAGTGTGACTTAGAAATAAATATAATACTAACTGTAAGGGCCTGTAAAATTTTGTAGGCCTGCCTCTTATCCTATGAAGAACACCTGTTACAAAATAGTTGTTATTTTTGTTTGCCCTGACTCTCTTCCCTCTTCTTCTAATAAAAGCACCTTGATTTTCCCTTGCTAAGTCTTAGTCCACATGATTTAGGAAAGAGGAATTATTGACCCACTCCCCAGCTTCTCCTCTAGGGCTGTTCACATGACCCAGACCTGGCCAGAGAGAGTGCTACATGCCTATGGCCAACAAGATTTGTGCAAGAGTGAGCGTATGACTTCTGGCTAATGGGACTGTGGCTTTTTTATAGGTTCAGGTGAGGTACTTGACCCACGCTACAGTGAATTCCAGCAGTTGTTGATGCTGTCAAGAAAGAGGAGTTGGTATAGTATAAGACTGGAGCTGTATGTTGCCTTCTTTGCCACCATCTCAGGGATAACATTCCTGAGTATGAAGCCAATAAAAAGGCAGGCAGAACTGAACAATGGAGAGAGATTCCTGATGATACCATTTGAAGTTTTGGATCCATCTATGTCTGAATCTAGAGTTACCTTAAATCTATTCATTTCCTCTTTCCTTAAGCCTTTCAAATTAGTTTTGTCACTTACAATTGAGAGTTCTGACAAATATAACTCCTTTCTATAATAACTGTAATGAGTACTCAGCAGCCAACTCTTGAATACTCTTAGTGACAGGGCCTCACTTTTTTGTGAAGCAGTGCATTTACTTTTTGATGATTTTGAATATTAGAAAATACCAAATCTGTCTGTGCTCATTGGCCCTGTTTCTGTTATCAAGGGCAACACTTGTTTTGTAAATGTGCATCTTTATCTGCTTTCCTGCCCTTCATAAACTCTGAGTTAATTATCATGCCTCTACTAAATCTTCCCTAGCTAAACATTCTTAGCCTCCTCAAAGCTTCTGCATGATTCTTGTCTTTCTCCTTATACTCTTCCAGACAAACTACAGTTGGTCAATGTCTATTTTAAAATGTGGCATACTCAAAGACCTACTACTTGTCCTAAATTTGAATACTTTAGAGCAGGGAAGGATTATTGTCTTGCACTACCTTCAGGATTGACTGTAAGTAAAATGCCTAAGGGAGAAAATGTATGGTTAAAACTTGGGCTTCCATTTCTATTTTTACTTCGATTTCTACTATTTCATTCTTTCAGGGTTTATTTTCTCTTTCCACCCCAGCAGTCCTCTCACCCTTTGTCCCCTTCTGTCTGCCCCACTACTGCTACCTTCACCCTGCTCTGCATCACCCCCACCCCCAGCTAGTCCTTACTACAACAAACAGTGATGAAAGAATTTGACTCATATATTGAGTTGAAGCACAAAATAAATAATAAGCTTAATGTGCCACCTCTCTTCAGGCGTATATATTTTTATTTCCATAGACCAGTCATAGTTAGTTTGTGTAAAAGAACAAAAGTTCCAGTTGTGGGGTTTTAGCTGTTGTTGAACCATGTAGGGAGGGTGCTTTTCTTGGAGGGCGCTCTACCTAAGCTGTATCATGTGTTTTGCCCCCTGTTTTGCTCACAAATTCTTTGCCAACCTGCGATCTCCAGGGATACGTCAGTAACCTGCCCCACTGCCTCTCATATGCGGGGCCTACTCTTCTAAGCTTGTTGACCTCCAGCTGTGTTTTTGCCTTCTTATTCTTAAAGAAGCAAATACTTCTTGTTCTCAGTGGAAGACAGATTAGACAAAAACAAAACAAAGCAAAAACAAAAACTTGGAAGCCAGCTCTATTTCTCCTGTGAAATACACAAAAGACCTCCTGTCAGTGGCACAGAGACGAGGATGTCAATGTCCTGGATGGAATCTGAGATAAGACTAAGGGTGACGTATTTTACATATTGAAATCCTTTCAAGGTCACGTATTTTGGCCATTTTAACCACTAAGTGCAATTCCATAGGTTTGATTGGTCAATCAATCTATTGGATGCTATCATTAAAATAGCTAAAAAATAAAAAATCATTTCAAATATATAGATTCTATCTGGTGTTGGCATTATTTTAATATTGCTATTAAGGTTTTTTTGTTTGTTTGTTTGTTTGTTTGTTTGTTTTTTGTCTTTTGTCTTTTTCCGTGTCCGGCAACGGATCGCAACCCTCAGTGTTGCCCCCGTACCGGACCAGGGACCGGCAATGGGATTGCAACCCTCGGTGTTGCTCCCGCGCCTCGCTCAGCCAGTGAGCGGGAACCAGTCTGTATGTGGGATCCGAACCCTCGGGCGGGAGCGCCGCCGCACTTCCCAAGCGGCGCACTTATCCAGTGCGCCACCGGGCCGGCCCTATTAAGGTTTTTTGTTTTATTTCTTTCCCCTTCTGGTAGTTACTGTATCCCAGAGACTATCCCAATTCCTGGCCGTCAAGAATTTCTTTGCAGTTGTTTATGAAAAAATCAGCATGTAAGTATAAATATTCAAAGCAATATCTCAAGCTATTTAACTGTACTCCTCAAAATTCCAATTCTTGAAGAAGTTCAATGGAATTTTTCTATAAGACCTATTTATGGAGGAAAATTTATGATAATGTGCGTCCATCTTGTACTAAATCCTAGGATATGCATTTCTCAGAAGTAGCAGAAAGACCTCTTTATAATATGGCTTTTCCCTATGTCAGTGTGCTCTGGAAGTGGACCACCATGCCAGCATTATAGTGACATCCTGTGTATACAGACATTGATTTCCTTGAGTAATAGGTGATTTTCACCAAGCTGGCTTCTCCTCAAAAATGGAAACGTAATTTTTCTCTTGGCTAGTTTTCATGTTAAAAATCTTTTCCAAATCACTTTCCAGTCTCTCTCCATGAAACCAGCACTAACGAGTTAATGGAAACCTAGGGTACTTGATGGAGTGGGATGCAGTGATAAGTCCCTCAGTCTATTTTCTTCTTTCAATAAACAGTTCTTTTCTAAGGGCACTCCTTGTGGTTTGATCCTTGGCAGTTCCTTTCCTCAAAAACGTGTCTTATGAGAGCAAGTGGTTCTTCCTAGTAGAATGAGCACCTTTCAGAACCTTTTCTGTTTGTTTAGTTTCTTGATTATATGAAGTACATTAAAACCAGTCCAAGGCCCATTAACATAATTTTCATTCATGTTAGTTCTGGTGAAATACACTAGACAGGAACTGTATGATAAATGAGATAAATAATTTTGATGGAGTAGTGAAATAAAATAAACTTTTGCTGTTTGAGAAAACAAATCATGACTAGTGGTGTGTATGGGAATCAGTTTGCATTAGGGTGGCATTCTGAGGGTGGCCTCTCATCCTTAGAATGTTCTGGGGAAAAGGAGTTGCTGCCTGATTCCTACAAGGTTTAGTGCAGCTTTAAAATTAAATATTATAAAGCCTAATGTCCTTTATTTAGAGATTGATTATCCAGGCTAGAGATTATGTGAGGGTCCCTTTTTCTTCCTCTCCTTGGCTGCCTTTTAGCACTTTCTCTAAAGAATGAGCAAGGCCAGACAAAAGGGATGAAATTCATGTAAGTTTGTATTAAGACTTCTTAACACCTTTGGGGAAGAAATTGTTGGAGGCTGAGTGGATTCTTTCTAAGTTTAATTTTGCTTAGTTGGCAGTTTACAGACTTGTATGAGCAGGCCCTGTAAGAAGTGTCTATCAGACTTAGTAATAGAATCAGAAGTTTGTAGGGTCTGGCCTTCTTATCAGATAGGCCTGGAAGACACTTTCAAGATGATATTACAGTCTTTTGCGCCCTAAAATCATGAAAGCTAGAAAGAGCCTCAGGTGAGAACTTGAGAGTTTTATTTGTTTTTGTTTTTAGAATTTTTCAGAAGTGGGCCCCTGGAAATAAGCTATATTGTTTCACAGTTTGTTGATTGTTCCAGTATCGCCTGGGCTTTGTATTTTTGAGACCTCTTCAATGATTGCAAAGCCCAAACTCCATGAGCGACATGTATGACAAAACCAGGAGACGAGGTGAACCCACGAGTCCTAAAGTATAAGCCACAAGACCTGTCCCTTTTTAGCATCTGTGTGAGAGAAAACGGCGGGGAACGATGGGGCTAGATTTGATGGATTTGAGAATAGAAGAAACCCAAACAGATGAAGCTGGAAATCACAGCAGGTCAATTTGATAACAACTGCTAAAACTGTCAGGTGTTTGCCCACCAATTGCTGGTGATGCAAGGGGCCCATGGGAAGGCTTAAAAAGACTTAAACATTATATCTCCTGTCGGCATTTAAAACTGAACTACCAGGCTCTCTTCCCGCGTGGGGACCCACACCACAGAGGTGAGAAAAGAGAAGGTTCAGATGAAAGTGGATGGGTGAGGAACACAGAGTAAGGAAATCTTAGAGCGCAAGCTGCTATGTGTGTGTATACACTAGTCCCCTTATCTTCTGGGGATGTGTTCCAAGACCCCCAATGGATGCCGGAAACCACAGATAATACTGAACCCTATATACACTCATACTATGTTTTTTTCCTATACATGCCTATGGCAAAGTTTAATTTATAAATTAGGCACAGTGAGAGATTAACAACAATAACATAATAATGAAATAGAACAACTATAACAAGATATGGGAATAAAACTTATGTGAATGTAGTCTCTCTCTCAAAATATCTTATTGTACTGTACTGTGAGTAATTGAAGCCACAGAAAGCAAAACCACGGATAAGGAGGGATTACTATATAACAAGCACCAATTTGTTGCTTTGAAAACTGGGTAGATGAAAGAGAAAAATCAAGCATTTATCTGCTTTTCCTTTGTGAACTGTACTACTAGGTAAGTATCTCCCTATAAAATTATTACAGGTGACAAATAAAAACAAAATGATACAATTAGAATTTCCCATTTTATAACTCCTAATGAATTAACAGATCCAGGCATTGAATATCAATGGCTGCTACGTTAAAGAGTGAAACCAGACATAGTATGCCCCTTAATGAAAGAACAGCATCATCTAGAGCTTTGTCAGACTGAATCTGATCCAGTTTTTGGACCCAGCTGCCAATTTGCAGGAAGTATCAAGGACAGAAGAACATATTGAACTGCATAAAGGGTATACACTCAGCAAAATCCAGCCTGTGGGAAACTCTGTAGATCAAATAGCCTGAGATTTTTTTTCAACAGATAAATTATAAGGAAAAGAAATAAAGGCAGCCTGTAGATTGGGAAAAAATAAGGAGTTAATAACCAAAAAAATATAGGGAGCTCACACAACTCAATAGCAAAAGGACAAATAACCCAATTATAATATGGGCAAAGGACCTGAATATATATTTCTAAAAAGAGGAAATACAAATGGCCAACAGCTTTATGAAAAGGTGCTCAACATCACTAGTCATCAGGGGCATGCAAATCAAAACCACAATGTGATATCCTCTCATACCTATTAAGATGCCTATTACTGAAAAGACAAGAAATAATAAGTGTTGGTCAGAATGTGGAGAAAAGGGAACCCTTGTACACTGGTGGTGGGAATGTAGATTGTCGCAGCCATTATGGAAAATAGTACAGAGTTTCTTAAAGAAATTAAAAATAGAACTACCATATAACCCAGAAATCCCTCTCCGGGTATATACCCAAAGGAAGGAAATCGCCATCCCCTAAATATCTACACTCTCATGTTCATTGCAACATTATTCACAATAGCCAAGAAATGGAAACAGCTGAGGTGTCCATCAACAGGTGAATGGATAAAAGAAATTGTGGTATATATACAATGGAATATTATTCAGCCTTAAAAATAAAGGAGATTTTGCCATGTGTGACAATGTGGCTGAACCTAGAGGATATAATGCTAAATGAAATAAGGCAGATATAGAAAGAAAAATACTACATGATATCGCTTATCTGTGAAATTAAAAAAAAATCAAATACATAGAAACAGAGAGTAGAGGTGGTTACCAGGGACAGGGAGAGGGAGGAGGAGGAAATGGGAAGCTGTAGCTCAAAGGGTTTGCTGTTACATAGGATGAATAAGTCTAGAGCTCTGATGTACCACATGAGGACTATAGTTAATAACATTGTATTGTATATTGGTAATTTGCCAAGAGAGTGGATTTTAGGTACTCTTACTGCAAATAAATAAATAAATAAGGTAACTGTATGAGAAGATAGGTATGTTAATTTTCTTGGTTGTGGTAATCAGTTCACTATGTATGTCTATATCAAGATAAGTATATCGAAACATCATATTGTATACCTTAAAAATATACAATAAAAATATTAATAAAAAATAACGGATGGAAGATAACCTGTAGAATAAAAGAGACTGAAAATATATACCAGATTTTAAAGAATGGGCAAGATTTAATGACAGTGTCTCAGGGTGCACACTTGGGTGACAAAACCATAAAGAATTATAAGGAAATGATTACTTTTAATCTCAGGATAGTGGTGATGGGCTGTGATCAGGAGGAGGCAGTGGATGTGCTGCTGGGTGACTGGCAAAGTTCTGTTTCCTGACTTGAGAGGTGGTTATAGAGTGTTAGCCTGATAATAATTTACTTTTGTTTTGTGGGGGTTTTCTGTTATCTGCGTTTTATTGTATATTTATGAAGTTTTTCTTTCATGTTTTTGAAAAGGTGTATTTTAAAAACTTTTTCATGAGGGAATGAATTAGGACATAGGACTGGGCAAAGATGTTATGAATAAGAACTCAAAAGCTCAGGTAACAAAAGCAAACATGAACAAACGGGCTATATCAAACTGAAAACCTTCTGCACAGCAAAGGAAACAATCAACAGAGCAAAGAGACAATCTGCAGAATGGGAGAAAAAAATTGCAAGCTATGCATCTGACAAGGGATTAATATCCAGAATATACAAAGGACTCAAACAATTCAATAGTAAAAAAAATCAAATAATCCGATTTTTAAAAAAGGGAAAGGAGCTGAATAGACATTTCTCAAAAGAAGACATACAAATGGCCAACAGGTACATGAAAAAAATGCTCAACCTCACTCATCAGAGAAATGCAAATCAAAACCACATCGAGATATCATCTCACCCAAGTTATACTGGCTATTACCAAAAAGACAGAAAATAACAAATGCTGAACAGGATGCAGAGAAAGGGGAACTCTTATACATTGTTGGTGAGATTGTAAATTAATACAGCCATTGTGAAAAACAGTATGAAGATTTCTCAAACAACTACAGATAGAACTATCATACAATCCAGAAATCCCACTACTGGGTATATACCCAAAGGGAAGGAAGTCATCATGTTGAAGGGATACCTGCACTCCCATGTTCACTGCAGCTCTATTTACAACAGCCAAAATATGGAACCAACCTTAGTGTCCATCGACAGATGACTGGATAAGGAAAATGTAGTATATATACACAATGGCATAGTACTCAGCCATAAAGAAGAAAGGAATTCTGCCATTTGCAGCAGCATGGATGACCTTGGAGAAAATTATGTAAGTGAAATAAGCCAGGCACAGAAAGAGAAATACCACATGTCCTCATTCATATGTGGGAGCTAAAGAAAAAAAAATAACACTATTGATAATAAATCAAACTTTTAGAAAGAGAATAGAACTGTGGTAACCAGAGGTGGGAGGGGGGGTGAGGGCATAGTGAGAGGTTGGTTAATGGACACAAAATTATAGCTAGATAAGAAAAATAAGTTCCACTGCTGTACAGTAGTGCTAGGCATCTACAATCAACAATAATTTACTGTATGTTGTCAAATGGCCAAAAGGAGGATCTTAAATGTTCTCATCACAAAGAAACAATAAATTTTTGCAATGGTGAATGTGCTAACTATCCTGACTTGATCACTACAGATGGTATACATGTATTGAAATATAATTCTGTACCCCATAAATAGGTACAATCAATACATTTCAATTAAATTAAAAAATTTAAAACTGTTTTTGAGTTGAGCTCCTCTGACATGCTGATCAAACTCTTTCCCAGAAAAATGTCCTAACATCTGAATACTTCGATCTATGGACATCTCCAGCACTCCCCTCTCCAGCTCTACCCCACTGGGAACTATGGACTCCAAAATGAAGAATTCCTGTTTAAAATATGTTTTAGTCAGAGGAAGGATAGATTGAATTCATACAAAATTCAATATCAGTTGAAAGCAAATGAAATTGATAGGACTAGCTTGCCATGAGCTGAAATGAACTCTGTTTTCATATAAAGAAGAAGTTCTTAAACCGGAGTTTGTAGATGAATTTTAAGGAGCCTGAGAACCCCCTGAGATGTTATGACATTTGTGTGTGTGTGAGCATTTTCCTAGAGAAAGGGTCTAAAGATTTTACTTATAATCAAAGGGGTCTGTAACCCCAAATGGTCAGGATCCCTCAAAACCCAGGAGCATCCAAACAAGCTGTGATGCTCCTCCATGCTGCTGAACCATGGAGGTGCCTGTGGCTGTCTAGACCCCAGTGATCTTTCTTGTGTCTTCACCCCCACCCTGTTGCCAGTGGCAGGACTGGGCCATGGAAGCAGCAGAGAGTCCCTGAGCTCTCAGACAGGTCTTTGCTCACCAGTTTATGCTCTATCTGGGCAAACAGAGGCATGTCCCTTTCCTTTCAATCTCAGAATAGTGAGTCACTGGATTTCCCAAATATTGGCTATTAGAGTACCACTTCCCCAAACTTTGGAGGATCTGCCACCACCTCTACTATCAGTTCCTTGCTGTTTTCTTCTTTAAATAAAGTTAAATTTAAAGAATAATGTGTATGAATTTAAAGTCCTTCCCTTCTTTTTTAACTTAAGCTTATTTAAAGAGAAAAATGCCTGTGAAATGGGTTTGAAGCACTAATTACATTTTCGTCCCTAGTGTGAGACCATCAGAGTACTTGCTCCAGCATCTAATGGGTGGTGCTGACTCAGAAGCTCCTCAGGAAGGAGTAAAATTCTGCATTTTAATGAGCTTCGTGGGTGATTCTCACTCAGAGCAAAATTTGAGAACTGCTGTACAACTAGGGAAGTTTTCTTCCATATGCCATTTAAAGGAGTGATGTGCACATTGCTCTTTGGGAAACATTAGATTTAGAGCTCAGCATGTGTGGGCTTTGAAGAAAGGAGGCTTGTGTTTAATTCCTGGCTCTGATATTTTCCAACTTTGTGAAGTTTGCCAAATTAACTAAACTGAGTCCCTATTTCCTCACCCGTAAAATGGGAATAAGAAAACCTACCTCAAAAGATTGTCGTGAGAATGGTATGAGACCCTGGTTGATAAGGTAAGGGCCCCCTCTGCCCCCTCCCCAGGCTTCTCTATATTTTGAGTTTCAATGTAGGCCTGCATGTGATTATTACATAACTTGAGGCAAATCATTCAACTTATTTGAAAAGTTCCCTATTTTCGATCTATTAAATGGTGATAATCTTTGATTTTATTCCCTACTAGTCTTGGAGGAAATTCAGAGCAAACAAGCTCTTAGCAATTTCATAAACCAACGAACAGTGAGGACTGCCCACCTCTGCTAGGAGCAATACGAACTGTAGAGTAAGGATCCATCTTGTCTCCATGGAGCTTCATAAATGTTCAGACAACTTCACTTCCATCCGACAGCAAAGGTGTGCTTCACAAAGCTCATGCTGAAAAGAACCATTGTGTTTCCTACCTCTGACTAGCCATTTTGCCACTCAAACGCACAAGCTGTGTTGAAACTTTCAAAATGAATTGGCCAAACAGATACTAAATAGGTAGCTCATTGAGATGTCTAAAATTTTTCTTGAGTCATTCAGAATAGATCTCTGGTTAACATATCAATGATGTTTGGAGCACAAGGAACAAAGGGTTAAAATATGAGAGTGGTTACATGCCACTCAAAATTCAGGTATGTTCACTTCCTGTCATGCAACAGCCAAGCTTACCTCATTCGGAGTTTAGTTCATTGTGAGTCATTTACAGGAGCAAAAGGCAGTCATTTTAGAAAAAAAAAAAATTGATGGGTACCTATTAGGGGTGGGATTGAAGCACCCCTGGTTGTATACCTATAGCTGTCTGTTTTTCATGAGGTTGGAAATCATTTAGTTCTTGGGCCAAGAATAGCATTCCTTTTTTTACTCCTTTGAAATGAAACTTAATTCTTCGGGTTTTTTTTTTTTTTAAATACAGGACCTCAAAGAGGAAATCTCACATTAAGTGAAACATGAGACTGTTGATTATTGATCATAATTTGTAGGTATCCAGATAATGACCCTGGACTAGGGGTATGGGTCGGTGGGAAAACCCTGACAAAAATCCGCAATGTCATTTCTGATTTCAACGGAAGACTGAACTTCTGTTGATAAGAAACAGATTATTTAAGGAGAACTCTTTTGCTATAAACGTTGTTTAAAGTTTCTACTGGTTGACTTGCTTATTGTCTTTGGTGCTTTAATTAAAATGTGCATCAATAATCACTTATAAACATTGAATATTGTAATGATTCTCTTCCTGGACCACTTTCTTATTCTGCTATTCATATGAATGTCCCCTTTCTACCAGAGAAGGACAAAAGAAACACTAATAATTTGACAAGAACACAGTGAATTTAGAGCTTAGTGAACAGGTACACTCAACTAGAGCTGTCTGCTGCTCACCCTGATGGAAAATTTAAGCCTAACCATTTCTTGATGCAGAAATTAAGAAATGGGAACATAATTCTGGTGGCCACTTCAAATTCTAAAATAACCCAAGATATGATCAATCAGTTGCAAGGTAAGTTTAAACACGGCCCAACTAGATACCTAATTGGTATCTGGGCGACCCTATATAGTCTAGGTGAACCTTTCGGGGTTTCTACAATCATCTAGCTGACACACCACTTTTTTCCTGCAGTGATTGTTCTAATCCCACAGTTGGGAGCTAGTTGGTTGTGGAAACGTCTTTTAACTGGGCAGAGAGGATCTAGATTAGAGATTCACCAAGCTACAATTGAAATCATCAGAGAAGCATTTCAATGTGTTCACTGTTGTACTTGCTCCCGCCCCTAACACTCCTATATGGAGAAATAATCTAGGCTGGCTATAGATTCCCTAAGATGCTAAGACACCTCAGGCTCACTCATACCCCTACCTAAATGTTGGAGATAGTTGTAGAATACTATATAGTCCAGAGTGCTCTCAAAGTCCAAAATTCAACTGATTTTAAACTGTAAGCAGTAGTTTACATGCATAAAAATTACCAAGGAGCTTGTTAAAAATGTAGATTCTAAGATGCAATTCCCATGTATTCTGGTTTAGTAGATCTGGAATGATACCCACATGTCTGCATTTTAACAAGCACTCCAGGTGATTCGAATACTGTTGACAGTGCAGTTTTTAAGAAGCACTACTCTAAGGAATCATGTATAGTACCTGTCTTAACAGACTACTCTCTGAAGATGCTGCCACACAGTATGTGCTAAGCCGGGAAAAAAAACAAGAAAAAGAAAAAGTAAGAGTCTCTGTTGGGAAAATATAGGAAAATGGTCAGGGCCCCTCAGATGTTCAGAATCTTGCTGAACATTTGATGTAAATATGTACCTGCATCCGGTGTTCCTTGGTTATTGTCTAATGTAATTGCGCATGTGCACCCAGGTGTCCTGGGTTATGGACTTAAGTATAAAGAATGAGTGGCTCTGATCCATGATGCCCCTCAACCCCGGGGTGCCCCTAGAGGAGGGGCAATGGGGAGGCCGTTACTGCTGCTGGAGGTTGTTGCTGCAAGCTGTTGCTGCCACTGTCCCCGAGACCCTCCATGAGGCTGCCGCCACCGCCAGACCTGTAAGCTGCTGGACCTGTCGGCTTCTGCTGCCATTGCTGAGGACTGAGCTCATGTCATCTGCCAATGGCTCCAAGGGTCTTTCCCAATTACCTAGTGTTGACCAGAGTGTGAGGGGTCTGGTGACCCAGTCTATACAATGGGTTTGAGGGGTCTGAGCCCTAAACCGACAACTGGCGTAGTCATATAGCTTTACAGCCTCTTCACAAATGATTCTTAAAATGCCTGAAAATATCTAAGTACTTTCTGGAAAGGGATAGGTTGGGAACTAGTAAGAATGACCACAAATTGCTGCTTTGTCACCAGTAAAAATAACCTAGAATTATGAGAAATTATTTCCCATATTCTTTGAAACCAAGTCTTTAGACACCTACCCTTCCTTCATCAGAACTCATGTCTTCACCACTAAAATGTTCTATCCGTGGAAGTTCTGCCCGCTGCCTGACATCACAGAAAACCAAACCACAAGCTAGTTTGGAGGTCCTTGCAAGGGAAATGCAATTCACCTCAAGTTAGATCCTCACAGTTCTATCTTTGTGTTAATTTGAACAGGTGAGAAAAGGTTCCAAGAACTTTTGGTAATAGAATATCCCCCTTTCCTGAGTCGTAAGGTAGATTGATCTTTGGTGAGTGTGCCCATAGACTGCTAGTTCTTCCAGTTGTGTTCAAAATCTCCTTAGGACTGCTATGGGATGAAACCATCTTTCAGTAAATTAATTACAGTAATAAACACCTGTTAAACTTAGAGCACCTGGTTCTCCTTTGAAGTTTTTTTAGACTCCAAATGGTAGGAAAGTGTGTGAAATAAGCCAATTCTAGGGAGATCCCTCACTAAGACACTGAAGGGACTATCTGATGGCCAAGAGTGATCTTCTAACTCTTTTTTCTCCTGCCTTGGTGCTTGGGTGAAATAGGCCATCCTATGAATCTAAAGACAGAAAGAAGTCTTTGCTGATGGCTCTACAAGGGAGTTGTAATTCCTATATTTTTGTTAAATTAGTGTTTTTAATTTCCTGGGGAGGGAGTTTAAGAGGACAAAATAATTTTACAGCTAACATGTATAAAATGAAAAAGTGATCTATTAAGCAGTGTTCCTTCAAACTTCAATGTGCATGTAGATCTCTTGGGAATCTTGTTAAAATGCAGATTTAATAGGTCTGATATGGGGCCAAAAATCCTGCATTTCTTTCAAGCTCCCAGGTGATGCCAGTGCTGCTGGTATGGGAACCACAGTTTGAGTAGCGAGGCACTTAAGGACATAGATAAACAAGATGGGGGGTTATGAATTTTGGACTTATAGCACAACTTTTAGTACTGAAGTATAGTCCTTCAGATTAAACAAAATAAACACTCTGTTTTATTTTGATTACCAAGAATTTCACAGTTGTGTATATTTATTACATAACTTTTGATGGACTTAATTGATGTAGCCATTGTGGCCCTAATAAATAACATCATGACATACCTTCAGTTTGTACCACGGTGCAACCAAATGTCCTAAAACAAAATACTAGTCCATACAAGTTTCAAATGGTCACGTCTACATTTTTTTCCACAGATTTCCTTGACACTTGAAATGCACATAACAATTATAGAAATAAGTGTGCCAAGACCTACATTTCACAGAACTTCTGGTAAAGAATAGCGTAGTTGCTTCTCTTCAAATGATTCCTCTTAACTGAATTCTCTTTGCTCTCTGGGGTCTCATAAAGAGTTTGACTTGTCCAACTCTCTCGCAACTAAAGTAGTGCACTAGAAACAACTGACCTAAGTGTCCTAATCACAGCATTTTGCTCTCCCTTCCTTCTGTATTGAGCATTACCCTCCAAGCTCTTTGGGAAAGACCTAAGAGGAGCAGAGAGCTGGTCTCGTTGTTAAGCTGTTAGTTCACAAGTAAAAGGCATGTTTTCCAGGGCGAGCTTATGTGGTGTGCAGACACTTGATATGCTTAATGGAGACACTGGTATTATTATGTTAGAGAGTTAGTTGTCATCTTCGATTTGTGTTCAAATCTCTTTTCTTAGAAATTCAAAAGTGTCTGATTATGTTTTTGATAAAACTAAAGAAAGGAACACAAGGGTAAGAAGTGGAATGCTTTTGGGTGAGGTTTGGTAGAGTCTTTAGTCAGACCTAACTACTTTTCTTATTTTAAGAGCAAAGCGGGAGTGAAGAAATGTCCTGAGAAAAGTAACCAAATAACCAAGGAGATGGAAATCGTATTTCAGGAATTGTTTTACCTGTAAATGCAGGGATTAAGGAGTCACTTAATTCTCATTTTTAGAAATATGGAGGGTTATTACAAGGCAAAGAGGTCCAGTTATTTTCTGTCTTCACAGGGAAAATATTTACAAGTGTAGATTGACAGATAACCTCTCTTAAGTGCTTTCAAGAGCTATCATTTCTTTTAGATGTTAAATAGTGTAGTGACAACAGGGTCTTTTTATGGTAAAACTCATTGTGTGAAATTTGTATCCATGTATAGAATGGCTGGGTTATTTATATGAGGTAAGAGTGATATTTCCTAATCTTTGCAAATAAAATTGAGTTTCACCATAGTTGAAAATGTAAACTGTGTACACTAATCTACACTTCATAATTTGTTCTCTCTTCTTTTGAAGTTCTTTATTAGCTGTGCCCTCTACCATAGGATTGCCACTGAACCCCATGCTAATGGGTATAAATTACAGTGGTGCCAGCTTGTCTTACCTTTGTTAAATATGTGCCAACTGTTTCACAATGAACCTTTACTTTCTCTTTTATGACTGGCTGTAAAACTGTGCTTAGAGCTAGTGAGTGGACATGGCTGACGTATTATGTCCACAGCCTTGGAAGTCCCAACCAAAGCCAACTTTTTACTCTCCAGGGATAGTTCATGGCATTTTTCCATTTCCTGATGTTCATTCTTTACTCTCTCTTTCTTTTCAAACAACAGCAACACTAAAAACAACATCAACAGAAATTTATTCTCTCACAGGTCTGAAAGCTAGAAATCCAAAATCGAGGTGTCAGCAGGGCTGTGCTCTCTCTGCTTTGCTCTTCTGTCCCCTTATCTTTGTTCATTATTCTTCCAAAAGAAGATGGGAAGAAAAACAACAAGTGAGCATACATCAGTCAATTTTACTCTTCAGTGTCACCTCTGTGCACACATTTGGTGAGGGGAGAAATTGGTGTTATTATGAAAACAGCAGTCACTGATTTAATTTAATGTAGAATGCTCTTCCTATCCATTATTACCAGGGGTAACTGGGAATTGGCTGTCTTTTTTCACAGTGGTCTAAAATCAGAATCAACCAGGTAAAAATCTAACAGTTTTATAACTAATTATTTCATGGGAAACATTGATTTGATTCCCAACTTATAACTTTACAAAAGTTGTAAAGCTTCATTTTGTACTGGGACTTAGAATTTGGTAACCACATATATGCACTTTTTCATGAGTGGAAAGAAAAGTAAAATAAGAACTTAAAAACAGTATGTTTGAAACCCAAAGAAACTTATAAAGAAAACAAATATTTAGAAAGGAAAGCCAAAAAATGGAGACCCCAGTAATGACTAAAAATAATTAAATCATGAGTAAATATTGTGAACTTGTTTGGATTTAAATAAAGAGGCAAAACATCAGGAAAGAGAAATAAAATAACATTTTTCAGAAAATGATTTCTAAATTCTTTAGTAAATCAGGATAATATAGTCTCCATTTATTTATTCTCAATAGAGCTAATGAAGAATCTCCTGGGAATTTTCCATATTGGCTCTTCTTGAAGGAAATCAATTGGAAAACAAAATCTTTGGCCCTCAGGCTTAGAGCTCCAGGGTCTTTGTCATTTCGTAAAGCATGGACCAGATTTCCTCCACCACGCATTCTGAATTATGGCTCTAGCTGACCATGGAAGCCAGATCAATTTGATTAAACTCTCCTAGAGCTTTGAATCCTAAATAGGGATTCGTGATTCCCTTGTAGGAGAGGCATGTAAGCAATTAAAGAATAACATAGAAATGACACGTGCACCTTTTTAATTGTAGAGCAAATGGAGAACCAGCCCAATCAGTGGGTTCTTGACTATAAGGCCCACTTTGTCTCTTCCTGCATTCCCTTGCACAAAGCTCACAGTGGGAATCTTCTTTATGTTTATTCCAAGAGGTTGGTTGACATGGAGGTGGAAGGTGAAGGGCCATTTGTTCACATCTATATAACACCAAACAAGTAGCAAAGGGGAAAGTGTGTGCTCTCTCATTCAGGAATACAAATCCTGCTGCTTCACACTTAGGAGCAAGCCAGGTGTCTCACAGTGGAAGAAAGCATCAGCGCTGGGCACTTGAACCTCAGCCCAAATGCCACAGTGATCATCTTTCCATGTGAATGTATCTGGCATCAGGAAACTACTGTTCACTGACTCTGAACTTGGCCAGGTCATTCCCAATGGCTCTTGGAGAAGGGAAGTACAAGGGGAAATGAGGAGAGCAACAATATCGGTAGCCTCAGGGAGAAGCAAGGAAAGGGTGTGATTTAGTAATCCAAGAAATGCTGAGAAATAACCTCGCATATCCCAGAGGAAAAAGGAGGCTGCACCCTCTGAGGGTTGCAAATAAAGGCCTTTATGTTGGTCCTATGTTCTTTCTTGTGCACTGTTCTTCATCATAGCACTCTTTCCTGCCACCCAGGATGTCATCTCAGAATCCTTAAAACAATGCCCCAGGGAAGCCACACTAACTGGCCGAAATTGACCTCAGTCCTATTTGACCTCCTAGATTTATGCCACACAATAGTAGCATCTTTTCTTTTCTTTTTTTTTTTTTTTCCTTTTTTTTCTTTTTTTTTTTTTCCTTTTTTTTCTTTTTTTTTTTTTCCTTTTTTTTCTTTTTTTTTTTTTCCTTTTTTTTCTTTTTTTTTTTTTCCTTTTTTTTCTTTTTTTTTTTTTCCTTTTTTTTCTTTTTTTTTTTTTCCTTTTTTTTCTTTTTTTTTTTTTCCTTTTTTTTCTTTTTTTTTTTTTCCTTTTTTGTTTTTTTTTTTTTACTGACCAGTAACGGGATCACAACCCTCGGTGTTGCGCCCGCACCGCGCTCAGCCCGTGAGCGGGAACCGGTCTCCATGTGGGATCCGAACCCTCGGCGGGAGCGCCACCGCGCTCTCAAGCGGCGCGCTCTCCAGTGCGCTACCGGGCCGGCCCCAATAGTAGCATCTTTTCATTGGGAGAACCATGGTGCTAGACCCAGGGAGAACAGGAGGAACAGCAATGGCTTGTTTATTTCTGGAAGCTCTGCCCAATGGCATGGACCGTGGGTATAGTACAAGTTGGACTATTATTTTCTGTGGATAGAGCATATGAGAGATCTATGGATAGGTCATATCTTTCTCCTACCTGTCCTGTTCACTCTAGAATTCAAAATGCTTAGCAGAGTTTTTGGAATGTTGTCAATACTCAGTAAATATTTGCTTGCATGAATAAATGAATGAAAAAAATGGTTCAAGTTAAATTATAGTGAGCAATTCCCATTTTGTTATTATAAAGTAAGTTTAACAGAATTTTTTTTCAATTTTGAACTTTTCTCCTCTACATTTTTAATGAAAATATTGATACCTACTGCTATTTAATCTATCAGTGCTACTGAACTTGTAGCAAACAAATAGTAAGAGAAAACTTTGGAAATGTGATTTAAAACAAAACAATTCTATATATGTTTTGAGATGCAGAGAACAGTGTACAAATAATATGGGCATATTTTTCCACTAGTAAAGTACATGGAATTCTGTCACCAATTCGTGGTGTCCCACAAAGAACATGATTTTCAGGTGTCCCATGACCTGCATATGTTAAAGAACCACCCTCTCCTGCCAAACCCTACATTTTAGAACAATAGTTAAACCTCAGCGTGCATCAGAATTACCTAGAAGGCTTGTTAAAACACAGATTGTTAGGTCCCACCCTCAGAGTTTCTATTCAGTAGGTTTGCATTTTTCATAAGTTTTCAGGTGATACTGTTGGTCCACAGGTCACACTCTGAGAAACACTGTTTTAGAGCATAATTTCTTGAGATAAAGACACCTTTATTGTTTTGGTTGCCCCTTCCCAAATGCCCTCTGAAAGATGCTGGACATAAGAAGAGCCACTGGTACACATATCAACTCACTAAGCCTTATAAAATCCTGTGAGGTGTATACTGTTATTATCCTCATCTTGAGGTAGAGAGAATTTGAATAGTAAATGGCAAGAGCCAGCTCTTGGACCCAGCTAGTCTGGCTTCAGACTCTTAACCACAGCATTATACTGACTTTTAAGAATAAGGCTAAGTGAGATCCTCCCAACCATGTGGCTTTGAGTCAGTTGGAGAAAAATAACTGAGAAGATCGCAAAGGCCTGTCTCATTGATCAGAAGAGAAGCAAGCAGTGGGCTCTCTAGGCTTGGGTAAGTTACTCTTAGAGTGCTCCCTTGCCCGCCTCTTGTCACTGCTTAGGGCAAGTGAAGCCTCCCTCAGAGGCAGAGCAAATGACTGGAAACAACCAGATGTTCTTTCATTCAAAGGGGACTGATAAAATATATGAAATAAATAAAGGCACATTCATTCAATGGATGGAACACAGGTAAAAGAAAGAATAGGGAAATTCTTCATGTACTACTTGGTAAATAGCACCAAGGTGTATTGTTAAATTTTTTCCAAAGAAAAAGTAACACATTTATGTTTTCTTACAGATGCATAAAATATTCTAGAAGGACACATAATAAATCAGTAATAGTCACCATCTGGGAGGAAGGGGACTAGGTGATTAGGAACAGGAATGGGAGGGAGGCTTTCCCCTCTTTTTCTTTTTTATATGTTTTGTATTTCATTTTTGAAAATTAAGTAATTAACATTTAAAAGTTGGTGATAGATTTTTCTGTGATTTTCCTTATTTGATTACCTGCGGAAACCTTTTCACTTTGGGTTTATTTCCCTTTCATTACCAGCACCTTCCAACCTTCTAGTTGGAAGTCCACTACTACCCAAGAGGGCTATGTCTAAGGATTATTTAGTTTTAGTGTGTGAAACACAATTGGGATGGTGTGTGTTTTAGTGACTTTGCAATTATTTTTGCAGTGTATATAAATGACTAAATGTAAACTATTTGAAAGCTTATTTCTCTTAGGAAACAGGAGCTACTTTAATAATAATGGCGTCTTACATTTATATAGCACTTTATAGTTTATAAAATCTTTTCACAGGCATTAGGTCATTTATCCCTCACAACACCTCTGAGAGGTAGCTATTATAGTCCCCATTTAATAGATGAGGAAACTGAGGCTCAAAGAGGTTCAGTAATTTGTCTAAGGTCACAAAGCTATTAAATAGCACAGCCAGGACTGATACCCAAGTTTTCTGGCACCAAAGCCTGTGAATTTCTTCTCCTGTCTTTTTTACAATGGTAAAAAGAGAAAAAATTAATATGCTTTAAAAAAAAAAGAAAAAGACTTAAACATCCATAATCCCATGATTTCAATAAAAAACATTATTAAATTTACATATTATTTTCCAGGGTTTGTCCATCTACCTACAACTGTTATCTAGTTACAATCATAATATATGTAAAATTATGTATTTCCCTCCTTCGCTCTGCTATCTTGAAGCATTTTCCATGTTGAAACGTAATTTCCATAACTAACAAATTAACAGGTCCATATTTCATCAAGAACCATACTACAACAATCTGCTACTGTTTAACATGGATTCATGTGACTCATTCAGTTATTTAACAAACAATTATTAAGCTCCTACTATGTGCCAGGCCCTGTGCCAAAGACTGAGGACATGCCAGCGATAAGCACACACAGGGGTGTGGCGCAGAAGTGGCTTCAAGGTGAGGAAGCAGCAGGTCAGAGGGTGAGGCAGAGCTTCCAAGAGGGAGCATATGCTGAGACATTTAGACAATCGCTGAAACTGTTACTGAAATATACAACACTACTGTAAACGCCTTTGTGCTTACATTTTTTTTCCTTTTTTTTTTAAAAAAAAGATGAATTCCATTTTTATGGCTGTGTCTGTGTTAAAGTGTCTGTGTTCCTCTACACTGCTACCAGAAATATATGAGTGTATAGCTTCATTATAATCTTACCAATACTGAGTATTTATTTTGAAAAAGAATGTTAATTTTACAGTTGGAAAACGCTGCCCCATTGTTACTTTGATTTGCATGTCTTTGAATAATGATGATGTTGCTATTTTTCCATAGGCTTATTTATTAATTGTATTTCTGTATGAATTGTCTGTGTCTTGTCTTTTGCCTAATTATCTGTTAAGGTCTTGTTATTTTCTGATCTATGTGTGGGAGCTCTTTATATAATTTATTTTAGTTTTATTTTGACATTATTAAAAAATTGACTTGAATTGGCTTTTTATATTATAAAGATGATATAAAAATGACAACTTGTCATTTTTACTGAAATATATCTTAGTCTACTTGCCTTTTTATTTTAATGTTTGTAGTTTAAAAGTTTTTTTAAGGAAAACTATCTTAGTATAAGATAATTTTGTCTATTTTTCTTCTCAAACTTATGAAGTTATTATTCCTCTTGATATTTGATTATTATTAGATCCTTTCTTTGCTACTTTTTCTGTTTTTATTTTTTTCTTTAATTCTTAACAGCATTTGGAACTCATTTGGATTTGGTGTAAGTATGGACTAAAGTTTCTCTCTCTCCTCCAATTTCTAACTAGACAGTACAACATCATTTATATAAATATTTTAAATTTCCATATCATATATTACATTCTTATATGTCACAAACTTTCTATAAAGTTCCATTAGTGCATATGTTTAGTTTTGTATTAGAGTGAACACTGTTCTGATTTTGCTTTATACTATATTTTATTATAAAATATAAAGGGCTATAAAAAAAAAGCCCTTTGGCCGGCCCAGTGGCGCACTGCTACAGTGCACCGCTTGGGAGTGCGGTGGCGCTCCCGCCAAGGGTTCGGATCCCACATACAGACCGGCCGCTCACTGGCTGAGCGAGGAGCGGGGGCAACACCGAGGGTTGCGATCCCGTTGCCGGTCCCGGTCCGGTACGGGCACGACACTGAGGGTTGCGATCCATTGCCGGTCACGAAAAAAGACAAAAAAAAAAAAGCCCTTTATCCTTGTTCATCTCTTTCAAAATATTACTTATAGTTTTATCCATTGCTTTTTAGAGTAATTTAATTTTAATTTTGCAGAATACTAGTAAAAGTCTTGCTGGTCTTTTGATTGGGATTGCATTTAAGATATACATTACTTTGGTAAAGAATCAGACATTGTTTATATATTTAATATTTCCTTTTAGGAGAAGAAATATTTCTCCTACTAACCCAATTAAATCATCTCTCAACATATAAGTAATGTACTTCTTTTGTTAATTCTATAAGTATTTTGTGTATTTGGTATTTAAGAAGAAATTAAACATTGTAACTGGTTATTGTTGATACACAGGAATGTGATTAATTATTGCATGTTTATCGTGCGTCTGGGGGAATAAAAGATTATCTATTAAAGTAAATTGCATTTTGGTGAATTTCCTTGGCTTTTCTAACTATGCAAGCATGTACCCTTTGCAAATAACATTTTAATCTCTTTCTGATAGTAATGTCTGATTAAATAATTTCTTAAGATGACACATCTTGTAAGCGGTGAAACTGGGACTAGCACTGGGGTCTGTTGCAGAGCCGAGTCCTTTTCATTCAGGAGTGTTCCAGACAAGCTCAGGGCAGGTCTGGAGTGCCCAGCCTAGTCTGTTGCGCTGTGTATGTATTAAGCCACAGAATTACCTGAGCAAGTCGCTTACTTCTCAGGGCCTCACGGGATCAAGTTAGTTATTTCTAAGAAGTTAACCAGCTCTACAGTACTTTGAAATGGAATTACATTGAAAAAGGTATCTGGAAGGCATCAATTTGGGGCAGTTTTTAGATAAAAGAAGTGAGAATTGCCAGAGGAAGGAAGTGTGTGAGGTTGTGAAGAGCAAGTTATCTCTGAGAACAAAGAATGAATGTAAATATACTCAGAGTTCCTTCTGCTACTATGCGCCAGGGCAAAATACTTCTTGTTTTAGGGGTTCCTCGACATAAACCTGCTTAATTAACATTCTTGTCTACATGGCTTCATGTGGAAAGAGTAAAAAGCCCATGTGCCATTGTGGAGATGTTTTACTTTGTCATAGTTTATTGTAACATTCATTGACCTACTGCTGGAGTTCCGGGAAATGAGCCTGAGCCACAGATAATAATGGTAAAAAGACAGAGAAAAGGGATAAACTGAACCAGATAGTATGCGAAGAGGAAGATATTTTTTAAAAATGATAATGTACCAACATATCAGAACTAGTACTTAATATTGTGGTTAAGACTATACACTCTGTGACCAGACTGCCTAACTTCTTATTCTAGCTTTGCCACTTAGTGATGGGAACTCTGTTCCCATCTTTAAAACAGGGGATAGTAATATAACTCATGTCACTGGACTGTTGTGAGGAACAAATGACTTAAATAATGTAAAGAGCTTAGCAACTGTCTCTGGCACATAGTAAACTGTCAAATTTTATTACTATAACTTTTCCTTAAAAAACATTAAAGATATACATCAGATTAGCCACCTCTTCAAAAATGTTTCTGATAATTATCCTGCCCCAATCTACTTAGAGTTTGCCTTTCTGAGGTGGCTGGTTAACCTAAAATTTAGATTAAACATTTTACTGTTAGAATTCAAAGAACCGCATGCCTTGGGTTCTTTTATATTTATGAGGCTTAATTCCACTTTATGTTCCAACTTGCACATGACATTCTTTAGCTGATTTATTGCTACATGTAATAATACTATTTATAACACTTTTTATCCTTAGTTCTCTAAAGTTTTACACACCTCAATTCCTTCCAGCTCACAGGTAAGTGGGTGGTAAGTAGCAGAATCTCTCATTTTTTCAAGTGAAAAAACCTGAAGGCATAATGGTGAAGTGACACCCAACAAATTTAGGGGAGGATTGGCAGTGTGATGATGGGGCTGACTCATTACTTGGGCCTCTGAGCTCTGAGAACAGCTCATTTCTTTAATGAAAGTGAGTGGTGAAGGGCAGAGGCTCTGGGGTCAGGCAGGTTTGCATTCAAAACTGCTCTCCCATTTACCAGCCGTCTTGGGAAAGTTACCTGAACACTCTCAGGTTCCATATTTTCCTCTGTAAAACCGAAATGATCATTTTGCCTTCTTTATAGGATGGGGGGTGGAGGGAGGTAGGTGAGAGGGTGATGGATCAACTAATACATAGGAAATGATCGATAATTGTGGTCATTTTTGTTCTTTGAATTTACCTCTTTCAGGTCATCCTCACTTGAGCTGATACCATTTTATTAAACAAGACCTCTTGCTTAAATATTTGAGTCTACAACTTTTGTAAAGGGAACTATTAGTTTAAAATTTGAGCAAGGTGGCTTCAGTTTGAATTCTGTTCTTCAGCTGCCATTGAATTTTTGGGATAGGTAGGGCTGCATGATCTGGTCCTGTGTTAAAGGAAAAGGGGGAAATGTGGGGGTCTCCGTAGTAAAGAATACAGATGCTCCTTGAGTTACGTCTCGATAAACCCATCCCAAGTTGAAAATGTCATAAGTCAAAGATGCATTTAATACATCTAACATCATAGCTTAGCCTAGCCTACCTTAAGCATGCTCAGAACACTTTCATTTGCCTATAGCAGGGCAAAACCATCTAACACAAAGCCTATTTTAAAATAAAGTGTTGAATATCTCACGTAATTTATTGAACACTGTACTGAAAGCGAAAAGCAGAATGTTTGTACCAGTGTGGGCACTCACCATTAATGTACACAGGTGAAAGCACACTGGGCCTGAAGAATGTTTGAAGCATGGAACTAAAATTAATTGCTGAATGGTGGGGATGCTACAGTGATGGGGTCAACAATTTCTCTCTCTTCTGATGAGACTCAAGAGTAGCTGGTGGAAGGCTCTGGGGCATCAACACATGATATCAAATTTGAAGCACGGTTTCTACTGAATGAGTGTCACTTTTGCACTATTGTAAAGTCGAAAATTCATAAGTGAAACCACGGTAAGTCGGGGACCATCTGTATTGTGGTTGGAGTTTCTTAAACTTTAGCATATCAGAATCACCTGCAGTACTTGTTAAAACACAAGATTTCTGGCCCCCACCCCAGAGTTCTGATTCAGTATGTCTGGGGTGGGGCCTGGGAATTCGCATTTCTGACAAATGCTTAGGTGATGCTGACACTGCTGGTCTGGGCGCTACACTGTGAGAACCATTGGTTAGTGCACAACTGCAAAATCTCACTGGCTTAAAACAACAGAGGTTTACTTCTCACTCACACTATATAAACATATGTCAGCTTTTTAAAAAAAATATGTATGAACTATGAGGGGTCTTCAAAAAGTTTATGGAAAGGTCTGTGTTCTTTCAATCCTATTTTTCTATGAACTTTTTGAAGTATCCTAATATTATATGTATGTATAGTTCAGTCTCTCCAAGAAAATGGTAAGCTCCTAAAGAGCACGGGTCATGTTCTTCACAGCATCTAATCCAGAGCTCAACACGTATTCAATACTCAGTTAAAACTTGTTGAGCTGTGCTGAGAGAGAAGGATCAACAGAAGATTTCTTGTTTTTCCATTTCTTGCTACTTTTTAAGATGTCTCCTTCCAAAAGAAAGGCTGAGGTCATATCACATGGGCTTTCACCCAGGGTTTTCAAAATGGGACTGATCCATCATTATAAATGGAAAATGCAAAAATTAATACCTATAATATGTATACATTTAGATATATGTGATATTTTTCAAACAAAAACTAAAGCCTCTAAACTGAGGTGAGAGCAAATCGTCTAGTTATAAGAGCTATTGTTACTGCTGCTAGTTATTGTTTTCATATAGTGAATTTAACTCTCAGCTTCCTGGCAACAATGAGAGAAATATGATGGGCTATATAATTCCTTCCTACTTAGCACCATGCACTCACGTGATTGTTATACTGCAGTCCTGCCTCCTCTGCTGTCCAATCCCCTTCCTCTGCATGCAGGTCCTCAATTTTGCTTATGGTCTTCCTCAAATTCCTTTTCTGGCTTTAATAAGTTAATACTTTTCCTTTTTGTTCTTCTTATACTCTGTATACACCTCTTTCCTTTAATTCTGAGTGTGATATATGGTCTCTTCTGGCTTTGACCCCATATGACCTCTCCTAAATCACTCCTTCAGGGAAGGGAGGACAGTCTCCATCTTCTGGAGAGATCCCAGGTGCACAGGCAGTGCACAGCCTCAGAAAGGCCATTTGGCAGGCAGCAAGACCTGGGAACGGATAGGATTCTGGTTCCTTCAGGAGAAGAAAACCAGAATGAGGCAAGTGACAGAGGCTAAAGGAATAAAACTGGCAAATAGGTGTTCTCTTGAATGTAGTGGCTTCCTACAGAAAGATCCTGAAGCCACATCTAGACTCTGCAGGAAAGAATGCTGTGGTTAGTTAGGGATGTCTGCCGATATGGAGGTGGAGGGTAGAGGGGCAGCATGCAAGCCATGTGTTTTCTATTCCTGCATTTTGCAGTAAGCCAGCCATCCAGATTGTATCTTAGGCCCAATAAGGAGAAGACAAGAGTCCAACCAAAATTGTAATTGTTATATTTAAGAGCTGGTCTCAAAAACAAGAAAGAAGCCCAGTTTCTAGAATCAGGTTAGCAAAGAACTGGATAGATAGATTGATTTAGTACTAAGTCACCTGAATATTGAATTGGGACTCTTTAATTATATCCTGATTATTCTTTGGCCTGGAATAGGGCTGGGACTATAGTTTAGTCTCCAGGCTCAAGCTCTAGGGAGGAAAAGGATAGACTCAGGAGAACCAGGCAATATAGTTAGTGATAATGTTGGCTAGTAGACATGTTGTGGTTTGCCAACTGGTGCCACTTAAGGGTATTTTGGGTGCAGAGGAACCTCTTCTAAAGCCCACTTCTATAAGTCCCCTCTAGCTCTACTGTGACGAGGGTAGTTTTCCTACTCCTGTAATTATGAACACCCCCCCAAAAAGAAAAGCTTCAAAATAGAAGAGACAAAGCATTTGTTAATCCAATCCCTTTATAATTTTGGTTATTTTAGTGATCTGCTAGTCAAGAGGCCTAGGTTCTGGTTCTGCTACTAACTAGCTGGTCTTGGGCAAATTGTTTAACTTCCTAGGGCCTCAGCTTTTCTTCATCTTTGAAATAAGGGACTTGGATTGATCTCTATGATGCATTCATTCCCGTAAAGTTTAATGAGCTTTGACTTAGCCTCTGAAAAGTATCCAATAAATTTCATTCATTCTACAAATGTTCACTGAACATTTATTCTGGACTAGACACCAGGCTTGGCATTAGGAATATAGTCACCCCTACCCAAGTAGCCCATGCTTTAATGAAGGTAAATGTGTAACCCTGTTGAGAGGGGCATAGTGTAACAGGTAAGAGTATAGGTTCTAGAACCAGGCTGCTCAAATTTGAATCCCAACTCAGACATTTCCCGTATTTATGACACTGGGCAAGTTTCTTAACCTCTCTGTGCCTAGTTACCTCATCTTCAAGTGAGGTCCATCACATTTGGATGATATGAAAATTAAATGAGTTAACAAACAAAACACTTTCTGGGTGGCATAGACGAGTGAGTTTTTAAAGGATGTTATTTTGGGGGATTCTCAGCTGTCATATAAACCAGGGCAGCTCTCTTTAAAAGTTTTATAAATTAGGCTTCTGCATAATATTTCATTTGAAGAGAAGCTTCCACTGCTTACACAAACAATCACAAATGAAGTAAGAAGTTTAAATATCAAGGCTTTTAGCATAGAATAGGAGAATATGTTCTTGATTAAAATTATGTTTAAACTCAGGCAAATTGGATCATCCCTGGCTACAATCTATACTCTATTAAAGAGACACCATGAATGCTGGAACTGTACCATAAGACAAAGGTAAATAACATTATCCTGCTTGAAAATCACCAGCTGAAGAAGGCACTGGAAAGCATCGTGCCCAGCTCTTTCATTTATAGAAGAAAGGAATGAAGTGACTTGCCCAAAGTCACAAAGCTTATTATGGAAAGACCCTGTTCTGGCCACTGGGTTTGGTTCTTTCTAAACTACTGTGATCCTGGGGATTTGCACTGATGGAATACTTTGGGTCTGAAATGATTTATTTACTTGGGTTTTATTTTATCGGTAAATATTTCTGGATGTATCTCTAAAACATAAGCACTTTAAAAAATACCCATAATACCATTATTACACCTAAAAGAACAGTTAACAGTGATTTCTTGGTGTCACAAAATACTCAGTCAATGTTGAAATTTTAGACTTTGACACAGGGTTTAAAGTCAAGCTGATCAGGTTTGTGTGACCTTGGGATGTTATAAAATCTTTCTAGATCTCAGATTCCTTATCTGAGACTTGGGGATGATACTAATATCATTAGAATTCATGTTGTGAATATCAGATGAAATTTGTAAAGTCCTAGTATAATGTAGCATATGTCAAGCATTTGATAGACCACTGTTGAGATGGTGGGTAAAAAAGTGTGTGGCACATGGTAGATACTTAATAAGTCTTAGCCATTGTTACTAAATAAACAATTATAATGTGATATAATAAGTGCTAGGCTCATAGAGAGGAGATGGTGCCTGAAGGGTTAGGGACCAAACACCTCCTAGAAGAGATGTTACTTAAGAGACAGATGGGCAAGTTCAGTCGGATGGGGAATGGGCAGTCCAGATGGAGGCAGAACTGAAGTAAGGGATGGACAAGCCACCGTGCCCAGTTGCCTTTCTAGGAAGGCAACAAAAATACCCCTGGAAAAAAATTAGAAATATGGTGCCATTTAGCTGCAGTTTTTCCACTTTATTGCTTATGTAAGTGCCAAAATGTAAAATGATCTGGCTCCTTTTCTGGACTTGTAATAAATTTCTAGTTCTTAGTTTGAACATTTGACAGGAAAAAAATTATGTATAATTCCCACTGTCTCTAAGAAGGGTAGATCTTGGTAGCTAGAGGATCTTTTGCTTGCTAATCACAAACAAATTCTTCTCAGTATAAAGTATCGTATGCAAGCTTAGGAAGAGAAACCAGGAAAAAGCTAAATGGCTTTACATAGCAAAGGATAGATGGGGGTCTTGCAAGGAGAGGATGAAAGAAGAAAGGCTGCATGGTGCTGGGGGAGGAGAGGGGAGACCCCATCCCTGAGGGCATAAGGGCAGGGAAAGGAACAGGGGGTTGTGAAACTGAGCTCTGCCTTGGACTCTTCTGGAGTCCAGTGAAGCCAATGGACTTCTCAGAATTTTTAAAGACACTAAATACATAGGATTAAAAAAGAAAACAATGATAGTAAAATACTTATCAAAAAAAATGTTAAAACTATATTAATTGGGGGGAAGAAGAGATGAATAAGCGGAGCACAGGGATTTTTAGGGCATTGACACTATTCTTTATGGTCCTATAATGGTGGGTATACAACATTATACATTTGTCAAAATGCTCAGAACGTACAACACCAAGAGTGAAACCTACGTAAACTATGGACTTTGGTGGTAACGGTGTGTCAGTGTTGGTTCATTGATGTAATAAATGTGCACCTCGGTTCAGGGTATTGAGAGTGGGGAGGCTCTGCATGCATGTGGGGTGGTGGTTTATGGGAATTGCATACTTTCCTCTGAATTTTGCTATGAACCTAAAACTGCTGTAAAAAATAGTCTATATGCAACCTATTCACAGCAAATGCTCTGCAAGATTCTGAATATCTGAGGGGCCCTGATCATTTTCCTATATTTTCCCAACAATGTGAAGAAGGGGGAGCACTACTGATGTCATCTTGAGAGCTACTAGCTGGCCTTTTATGTTGGGTGCAGGAAAGATGTTTCTCCTTCATTGGCTACCAATAACAATTTGTAGAGTGAGTATGGTGCTTCTGAACTTGAAAGGACTTGGCCATCATTATTAACTAATGATCACTCAGGTTTGGTGTTGACTTGATTAGGTTAGGATTGCTTTCTTATAAAATTCTCTGATGAATGTTGCTCCACTGCTCCTGAGACCTTATTGAGGTGAATAAAAGGGAGATATGCCTGAGGACAACTAAGCCATTGTTTTCTCAGAGGCTGTCTACCATTCAAATAGAAGTAGTGCTCATCAGTGTAGTGATGATGCATAACTGAATGGATAAATGAATCCACTTCTTCCTCGCTGAGACCAGAATCCTACTCAAGACAATATTCCTGGCAGTAATGGCTATTACTAAATAAAAAGAAATAGTTTCTCAAGATGGAATATATTTGCCTGTATTGTTTAGACCATGCTTTTGAAAAAAATATCACTGTTAAGTGGCCTTTTATGAATCTCCATTTTCTACTGCTTAAAGCCTGGACTTCTTGTTATGGCATTCAAGACCTTCTGCAAACTCACCCCTGCCCATCTTTCTACCATCGTGTCCTACTTCAAAGCCGAACTCTGTACACTACCTTTTCCTGAACACAAACTGATCTCCCACATCCTGTTCATTTTCTTCAGGTCATTCCTTTTGCCTGGAATGCTCTCGCCCTTGTTTATGTCATTTCTTGTGCCCCCAGACACATGTTTCTCCCCAGCCCACCCTTCCTGAAGCCTTTCCAGACAGCATTTATTGCTCCCTTCCATATCCTCTCTTTATATATTTCCTGTCCCAACCTTGTCTCATGTTGCCTCAATTTGTAGTTAGTTATATCCCTCTGTATTCCAAGGTAGATTGTAATCCTCTGGAGGGCAGGAACCACATTTTTCTATTTCATCCTAACACCTAGTTCAGTGCCATGCATATAGAAGGCATTCAGAAAACGTCTGTGTGAAAGAGTGGGTTGTCCTGTGTTGTTTGCTTTTGAATTTCCCTGTGAACTTTGCTTCTGAGTCACAAAGACTAAGGGAGATCACCTTTGCGTAACTGGTCCCCTTATTACTGTATGTACAGAAGGCCCCAAGTCACCCATCTCTCATCTCCATTTTCATCTTCCAATCTGGTCATACCTTCCTACGGTTCCTATAAACCAGCCACACCAGGCTACAGCAGACTTCCCCAAACACTGGTGTACTTTCGTATTTCCACATCTTTATCATCCTGAGCCTTCTCCCTGGCATGTCCTTCCTCCTTATCTATTTAGCAAACTCTTACTCATCCTTCAAGGCCCAGATAAAATATCCTCTGGACTTCACAGGCTTTCTCATCCCATCAAGACAGAATTAATTGCTCCCACATTTTTTGTTTTGGTCAGCACTGAACGTCAGGTGAAGAATTGGTGCTCAATACCTCGTTGTTGAAACAGAACCTCCAGCTCTTTGTTCATAATACAGTCTCAGTTAGAGGGAAGGCCATTAGTCGGTAACTAAGGCTGTCATCAGCTTTGCTAAAGCAGAGGTCCTTTGGTGAGGAAATAGGATGTGAGTAGGATTGAGGTCCCCTGAAGGCTTATTTCCCTGTGTGTAGTGCTCCAACTATGTGCAAACGGTTGAAACCGAAAGGAAGGAAAAAAGGAAGGAAGGGCCGGCCTGCTGGCGCACTGCTACAGTGCGCCGCTTGGGAGTGCGGTGACCCTCCCACTGAGGGTTCGGATCCCACATACAGACCGGTTCCCGCTCACTGGCTGAGCGAGGGGTGGGCGCAGCACCGAGGGTTGTGATCCCGTTGCCGGTCCCGGTCCGGTACAGGCGCAACACTGAGGGTTGCGGTCCGTTGCCTGACACGAAAAAAGACAAAAAAAAAAGGAAGGAAGGGAAGAAGAGAGGGAGGGAAAGAGGGAAAGAAAAAGGAAAGAAGGGAGGGAGAGAGGGAAAGAGGGAGGAAGGAAGGAAAGAAGGGAGGGAGGGAGGGAGAGAGGCAGGAGGAAGGGAGAACTTGTGAGCTTAAGAAGAGCCAAATCGTTCAAGCCTGTAATCTGAGCACAGTTGAAGATATGTGCTTCTACTTTTGAGCGAGGGGTGGGCGCAGAGCGAGGGGTGGGCGCAGCACCGAGGGTTGTGATCCCGTTGCCGGTCCCGGTCCGGTACAGGCGCAACACTGAGGGTTGCGGTCCGTTGCCTGACACGAAAAAAGACAAAAAAAAAAGGAAGGAAGGGAAGAAGAGAGGGAGGGAAAGAGGGAAAGAAAAAGGAAAGAAGGGAGGGAGAGAGGGAAAGAGGGAGGAAGGAAGGAAAGAAGGGAGGGAGGGAGGGAGAGAGGCAGGAGGAAGGGAGAACTTGTGAGCTTAAGAAGAGCCAAATCGTTCAAGCCTGTAATCTGAGCACAGTTGAAGATATGTGCTTCTACTTTTAGAGCTTAATGCCAGAATGTCATAGACCAAGCCCATAATTTAGTTTATGGCTGATCTTTATGGTAATAAAAAAAAATCTAGAAAGAAGCTGCCTGGCACCATTTGCTGAAGACGTTTTTTAATACTGTCAAATGATTCATAATTATAAAGGGTGAATGTCCCGTGTTTGCTCTGTAGTGGTTATGCTGAGACTCATTAAGCACTTTCTGCATCCAAGAGTCCTGTTTAATGTAAACAAGACCTCTGAGGAAGATATAGATGGGTAATAAAGATGAAAGGAAATGAAGTATATTAATGTGAGGACAAATTAATAACGGCCTTTCCATCCTCTAACAGGAAAATCAGTCACTGTGGAATAATTGCACTTTTCAATGCAAAAGGGGAGAAAAATACAGATGAAGAAAAAAAAAAAAAGATTTTGTCTTGTCCAGAAGAAAGACAAAATCAGACAGGGTTCCTGGGTTAACCTGTTTTATGAAGAGAGCCTGCACTTTGGAAAACTTATCTGCTCGCCCTGCCAGACCTCTGATGGGTCCTGCAGAGAATTTTTACTTGTCCACAAATGAAATCACCCTTAATGCTTCTTATTGGCCACTGGGCATGAGGAAGCTACATAAAGAGACAGAGAGAGGAAGTAAGAGGAAGGTGGGAGAATACAAGTGCTGAGATGGCAGGGAAATTAAAAAGAAAGAAAGACAGGATCAGCAGAATCCCCATCTTATTTTTCTTCACATGAAATAGTGGGAGCATGTGTGTTTTTGAGATTCGATTACAACGAATATAGCATTGATGAAACAAGGGTAAACTAACATTGGTGGAATTGTTTTCATATCATCAATTTACTGTCTGAATTCCTAGACAAGTAAGGCAGTTAAACTGAGATTTCAACTGATCAGAGCCTATATAGGACACCTTAATATGCAAAATGAAACACAACAAAGATACCCATGGTGTCACCCAGGTCTTTACCTGGCTCAAGCCTACTTGTCCAAAGTTGGCAAGAAGACAGCACCAAAGGGCCTGCTCCATGTCATTTAATTCAGAAGGTGTTCCCACCCCAAGATGGCCTCTTCTCCTAATCTTCAGGCATTCCTCTAGCCCTGGCACAGGGCTGACTTGCTGCCTACTTGTCTTACAAAAACTCTTCAGATTCACACCTTCTGGTGAATGCCCTTGACCAGGGCTGGCATTAGGATGAGAGGCAAGCCAGACACCAAAGACCAAAATTTAAAGAGGCACACTTCTTCTCAGATGCTGACTCTGCACTTGCACAACCTTGAGAGTAAGTGCCTCCTTAAATTTTGCATCCTGGGAGCTTTCTTTGCCTCATCTTTGTCCCTGTTCTGGGCCTGACACCCAATAGGCTCTGGCAAGAGCTCAAGAAACCTCATAAGTCAGGTCTCTGTCACTCAGCTTGATGAATCTTCTGTTTACCTCAACTAAACTTCTCTTTCTGTATATTAGTTAGTTTAAAGAATTTGAAGACCAGAAAGCTTGCACAGTATTTTAAAATGCACAATGAGGGGCCCACCTTGCTTTCTTCTGGACCTCAGTGAGGGTCTGACTAATGCAAAGGCTGAGACCAGTCATGGAGCCATCCTGACTCACCCAAGACCAAAAGATCCCAGGGCCTCAGGGGCTGCTCCATCCAGGACTGGCTTAGAAGGGCCCCATGCTTGGTTTAATGCTCTGCTGTTGCAACCTTGAAATTCTTTTTTTTTATCTTTATAATTATAATTTATTAGATTAAGTATTTGGGAACATTTGTTGATCAGACAATTGATGCCCTTAAAATGAAATTGAATTTACAAATGCAATATAAACTATTTGAATGAATTTAATTACCTAAGTTTGCAAAAGTAACCAAGCATTGTTAAAGGCCCTTTAAAAGTGATTTTAAAAAGTGTTGGTTAAAATTTCCTCCTCTTATAAATGGAAAAATGAGATTCATTTTTTTTTCGATGGATTTAAAAATTTTTATTTTAGTTTTTCAAGTTTTATCATTACACAATGTAAACATTTTTGTGGCCCTTTACCAATTTCTTCCTAACCACCCCTCCCCCTTTCCCACCTCTGGTGGCCTCAGTTCCATTCTATCCTTTTGAAAGTTCAAGGAATTATTGTAATTGTTGTATCTTCTTTTTTTGTTTATTTATTTTTTCCAGCTCCCACTTATGAGTGAAGATTTGCAGTATTTATCTTTCTGTACCTGGCTTATTCACTTAACATAATTTTTTCTACGTTCACCCATGTTGCTGTGAATGGCAGAATTTAATTCTTTTTTATGGCAGAGTAGTATCAGTTAGACAACATAATGAAATGTGAAAAAAAAATCCATGATATGAAGGAGGAAATTTACAGAGATCAATACTGTAAAAAAGAATGTAGCAGAACTCATGGAACTGGAAGTTTCATTCAGTGAAATAAAAAACTGAGGGCTTAAGCAGAAGGCTAGAACAAGCAAAAGAAAGAATTTCTGATCTTGAAGATAGACTTTTTGAAATAACCCAGGTGGACCAAAAAAAAAAAAAAAAAAAAAGATTTTAAAAAATGAAGAGAATCTAAGAGAGCTAGCACAGCAGACAACCTTAAGCACACAATCTTGAAGATAGACTTTTTGAAAAAACCCAGGGGGACCAAAAAAAAAAAAAAAAAAAAAAGATTTTAAAAAATGAAGAGAATCTAAGAGAGCTAGCACAGCAGACAACCTTAAGCACACAAACGTTTAGATCATGGGTGTTCCAGAAGGGGAGGAGAGAGGAAAAGGCATGAAAATCATATTCAATGAAATAATAATGGGAAACTTCCCACATATAGGGAGAGATCCAGACCTTCAGATCTAGGAGACTCAAAGATCCCCAAACAGATTCAACCTGAAAAGATCCTCTCTAAGACACATTATAATAAAAATGGCAAATCTCAAAGGCAAAGAGAGAATCCTAAAAGCAGCAAGAAGAAAGCATCAAGTCACCAATAAGGGAGCCCCTATCAGACTAATAGCAGACTTCTCAACAGAAACTCTACAGGCCAGAAGAAAATTGGATGATACATTCAAAATACTAAAAGACAAAAACTGTCAGCCAAGAATACTATACCCTGCAAGGCTGTCGTTTAGAAATGAGGGAGAAATAATGTATTTTCCAGACACACAAAAACTGCAGGAGTTCACCACCGCACAACCAGCCCTGCATGGAATCTTCAAGGGAGTCCTGCATCTGGAACCTGAAAAATGATCATCACTACCATGAATACACAAGAAAGAACAAAACCCACTGGTAGAACAAAAATGCAAATAAGAAAGAGAAAGAAATTAAATATTACCACCTCAAGAAAACAACAATAAAAGGGGAAGAAAGGAACAAAAGAGGTGTAAAACGTTCAAACGAAAATCGATAAAATGTTAGGAGTAAGACAATACCTTTCAGTAACTACCCTAACTGTAAATGGATTAAACTCTTACTCAAAAGACACTGACTGACTGATTGGATTAAAAAGCTGGATCCAACTTTATGCTGTCTTCAAGAATTTTTTAATAATTTTAAAACACAGGGCCATGCATTTTTACTTTGCTTTGAGTTCTGCAAATTATGTAGTTGGTCTGGGCTCCACTTGACAGAATAAAATATCTGGCATTTAAAACATCTCCCACCCCTTGAAAACCCTTCCTGACCTTTCTTGGAATAGACACATTCCTTAAAACGGCCTACAAAACTGCTTTGTTGGGCCTCAATTCACCTCTCCAACCCTGTATTGCAGCCCTTTCCTTCTTGCTCTCCACACTGTGACCTCTTGCAGTCCTTAAATGCACCATACTCCCTCTGACCTTAGGGTCTGTGCAAAGACTCATTCCTCTCCCTGGAGTACTCTTCCCAAGCCACACTCCCCAAATCTGTCTGCTACTGCTTGTCCTTAACTTCTGAGCTCAGATCTTAATTTCTTGGGGAAGGTTCCCTGACCCACCAGGCTAGATTGAGCCCCACATTGTATATTCTCACAGTGCTCCTTTAGTATCTACCCCGATTTGTAATTAAATCTTTGTACACTCATTTGATTAATGTCTCTAGTTCCATGTAATTCCCTTTTGCTCCCTTTTGTAGGTTTAGGACCTAGCACAATGCCAGGCTCTTAGAAGACACTCAATAAATAGTTGTGAAATGGAAGGATAAGGACGAAGCCCAGGCTAATCCTGTCTGGGGATGTGTATGTTGGAGGAAGGGCATGGGGGGAAGGTTGGAAGTGGGAAGTGGGCTGGGGGCAGGTAACCTCTGGAAGAAACTGGAGCAAAGCTGGATGCCCTCTGACTGTGACTTCCAGGCTCAGACACCCAGCGCCCCCAACCAAAAAGTCACCTTCTGATGCTAGCTCACTTCCAAAGTGGCTCCTGGTGAGGGGAGATGATGAACGAGCAAAAGTTTAATCACATTGAATTCAGTTCCCTGATGGTCGACCTTGGTATCTCAATAATTAGGAAATAATATACTGTGTGTTAGATATCTCTAATGAGCATGAGAACTTTCCGTTTGCAGCGTGGTCTGTTAAAGCATTTTAATAGTTTAGGTTTTCATCTCATCTTTGCCTCCTTTATTTAGTGGTACACTTCTCTTTGGTGGCTTCTCTCCCTTTGATAGACCTGCAAAGGGATTATTTTTTTTTCTACCTCTCCAGTGTAGCTCATTTTGCCTCTTTGCTGCCTTTATCTTTTCTTTTGCAAGCAACAGAAAGTCATGTGCTCTTCTTTGATTTCCTTCTATGATTCCACATACCTTTATTGTAAACCTTTTACTTGTGTTCTTTGAAACATCCCTCACAAGGTCAAAGTTACTGCTACTTGTTGTCAGGGAAAAAAAAGTCAAGACTCTTTCTTGGCTGTAGGACTCCCAACTTTCTGTCACCCTGCACCCCATCCTTCCCCCCACACCATATTCACTCAGATCCTCAATGCTCCTTGTTTTGCTTTTAAAAAATAATGTAACTTTCTAATACTTCCCTCTGTGACAGAGACTCAGGTCATTAAAAAAAAATTTTTTTTTTACAAGAGAAAAAAAAAGACTAAGAAATGGTAACTTCTAAGCAACTATTCAGTTGTCTTAAGATAGAGTTTTGTAATTGAAATGTGCAGGCTTCTCTAAGGAACCATTTTTCATAGCCTTGTCATCCCTTAGCTGTCGGTGTCATTGAAATTTTCAGCGAGTGTTACAAGGGAATGTTCTCCTTTCTTATTCCCATCAGGACCCTGCCACCTTGGAACTGCCAGGTATACAGGCAATGACATAACCAATTTGATTATTAATTCATCATGATCCAAATCTTAGCTAAATGATACTCCCAGTAACTGATGGTTTAGGTAAAAATGAAAAGTTAGTGGAAACACACCTAATTTCAGATGACTTTGGATCTGGATAGAGGGATGGGTTGGTTAGGCAATTTTTGGTCTTTCTTGGAGTCCAGAATATTTAGCCTTTCAGCAGAGTGGTAAAATGCTTCCATTTGCTTTCTTGACTTTTAAAAAACTGTTTCATATCCTGATTCTTTCCAAGTTTTGATGCAGAAACAATGGCTTGTCCCATTTCCTTTGTAACTCTCTGCCCCACCAGTGTGTCTTTTTATTCAGCTTGTATCTAGTTTCCTTAACACATTAGGCACAGTAGGTCTTACTGTTAAATTCTATTGAAATATTCTGCTTATAAGACTTTTTAATCCACATCACTGACCATTGCTGTGTGACCTTCGGCACATTACTTAACCTTTCTGAGTCCTGGTTTCCTCAACTGTAAAATGCCAACAACAACAGTAATACCTCCTTCCTGCTACTTGTTGGTGTTTGTTAATTCATCCATCCATCCATTTATTCAGCACATATATCCTGAGCTCCTCTTACGTGCCAGGTTCTACTGTAAGTACTCCGGGGATGCAGCAAGGAACAGCATGAAGTCCCCACCTCCTTCGTGCAGTTACCCAATAGAGGGCTAGAGAGACAATAAGCAAATAAATATGTAATGTGTCCAGACGTGCTAAGTTATTTGAAGAAGAATAAAGCAGAAGAGGGGAGAAAGAGAATGATGGGTAGTGCTGCAGGTTGGGTTCCCTGGGGAACGAATTCTGAGATGAAGGCTAGTGTGAAGGGAGCTCAATGTGGAGTGCTCACGGGACCAACACCTGTGGGAGCAGAAAGCCAGGGGGAGGGGAAAAGGCCTCAGTGGACCCCATGGAGCGCTGAAGCTGGGATAGCCTTTCAGAAGTGACCCAGGTTGGGGCAGTGGGTTTGGGCATTTATAGCCCTGCTTTGATCAGCCGCTGGATATGAGCTCCCTCTGGGAACGTGGCTCTCTTCAGTTGAAGGCAATTTCTAGAGGGCTGAGAATTTAGGGTTGTCAACTGGCATCTCTCCCAGTAGCTGGGGGAATAAGTTCCTTCAGTCCTGAAGGGGGTTGGGAGCTGCATGTCACCATGTCCATTGTAGGTGGGTTACATAGTGCTATTTTATAACATGATTGTAACACTTTGCTAGCACAATTTTTTATTTTATAACACTATTTTATAACCCAAATTTATAAGGGATGTGCTATTTCTATACGGTGGTAAGGGAAGCTTTCTCTGATACGGTGATATTTGAGAAGAGGCCCGAAGGAAGAGAGGATCGAGCCTTGCAGACATATTGGGAAAGAGCATGCCTGGCAGAGGGACCAGGAGAGGGAAGGCCCTGAGGATGGAGCATTCTTGATGTGCTCAGGGAGTCCGAGGAGATTGGTGTGGCTGAAGAGGAATGACCAGCAGGAAGAGTGCTAGAAAATGAAGTCAGGATAGGGCCTTGGGACAGATCGTGGAGGATTTCATAGGCCATGGTAAGGACTGCTGTGAGAATTACTTGAATTAATGCATATAAACTACTTAGTGACGTGCTTGTGACATAGTGCTTGATGAAATTGCTATCATCATTGTCTTTACCATCATCATCATTTGTCTCTGTGACTGTGTCCTGTTTAACTCTGTGTTCCTTGCATCAACCACCAGCCCTGGTGTAGAGTAGGCACTCAATATTGCCTGTTGGACTAAACAAATACATTCTTGGTTATTTCTTTCTTATGTGTGTTTTGTTATTTTGTTTTAGTGTTCAGCAAACTCTGAAATTCTGTCTGCACTATTACTGCAGTTTCAGAGTGCTGGGAAAATGAAATGGATAAATGGTCATGGTCCCTCAGATGTTCAGAATCTTGCCGAGCATTTGATGTAATCATAACTGTGCACATGCACCCAGGTGTCCCTGGGTTATTGTCTGATGTAATTGTGCATGTGTGCCCAGCTGTTCCTGGGTTATCGGACTTAAGTATAAAGAACAAACAGTTGTGATTCACAATGACCCCACCCCCGGGATGCCCCATGGGGGCCACGGGGAGGCTGCTGCTGCTGCTGGAAGTTGTTGCTGCCAGGGGCCCTGGGATGCTTCGGGAGGCCACCGCTACTGCTGCTGGAGGCTGCTGTAAGCTGCTGCTGCTGAGGAAGCTGAAGACTGAGTTTGTGTTGTCTGCCAACGGCTTCCCAAATCTTTCCCAATTAACTAGCTTGCAACCTGTATGTGAGGGTCTGATGACCCAGCCTGGCATGTGGGGGGGTCCGGCTGGGCACTTGAGGGGTCTGTGACCCAGTCTGTACAACGGGTTTGAAGGGTCTGAGCCCAAGCCCGACTTAGAGGTTAGTAAACTCTAGGAAAATAAAGAAATATATCTGTTTAACTGATCTTCTCTTGTGCCTATACAGCTTGGTTCTGCCCAGAGGCTTGTGATAGTGGTCTACCACAAACTTGCCCCTATTTCTGTACAAGACCACTACCATCTATATGTATTATATAGTAAAAATAATGACATTCTGTGCCCCTCAACAGAATTCTTTTGTGAACTCTCATTGTCCGAATTCTGGGGCCTGAGGTGCAACCTCCTTGTATTATTTTCCATTAAAAATTTAGTTGGTAATTTTCAAATTCACTTATCAAACATTGTCTCTGATCTCTGCTCAGAGGATATGCTCTAGCTACCAGTTTCTTTCTGCAAAGAGAGACAGTCACAAGTTCTTTAAGAGTGATTAAATATCACATACTGTACACATTTGAGTAGAAGGTGGCCTCCAGTATAAGTCGATTTCATACTTTTGGCCATTTTGAATTATTTAAACTTTTAAACAAATTTTTTTTGCCGATTTGAATACATAAGCTTTTGGGATGTAAATAAAATAGGCAATTGCCTACTTATAACTTATTAATTTAGATATACATATGTACTTTAAATTTGATGCATAAAATATTAATTTAGAAATATTGCTTTTTTCCACACACATCTCATGAAATAATCATGTTCAGATTCTTGATGGGCAATGTTGATATTAGTGTCTTTTTCTTCATAGAGCAATATTTTACTTCACTGAGCATAGTTTTCAGAGCATATCATCTTGGTCAGTTTTTAAATTGAGAATCGATGCCTTCATTGTAAAATGTTCACAAGCCTTGAGTACCTGTTTATTTAATAATAGTTTTTTTCACAGTCTTTTCTAACCTGTGTACTTGTGATCATGTAATATAACAATTTAGAGTATGCTTTAAAAATCTTGTTCAAAATATAATTGACCACCTGACACTCATTAAGATGGCTATTATCAAAAAACCAAAAAATAACAAGGGGTGCTGAAGATGTGGAGAGATTGGAATCCTTGTGCACTGCTGAAGGGAATGTAAAATGGTGTAACCACTGTGGAAAACAGTATGGTGGTTCCTCAAAAAATAATAAAAACAGAATTAACATATGATCCAGCAATTCTGCTTCAGGGTATATACCCAAAAGAACTGAAAGCAGGGACTCAAAGAGAGATTTGCACACCTATATCCATAGCAGCATTATTCACAATAACCAAAAGGTGAAAGCAACCCAGCTGTCTCTAATGAATGAATGGATAAGCAAAATGTGTTATAGACATACAATGGAATATTATTAAACTTTAAAAAGAAAGAAAATTCTGAAACATGCTATTATGAATGAACCTTGAGAGCATTATGCTAAGTGAAATAAGCCAGTCACAAAAGGACAAATAGTGTACGATTCCACTTATAGGAGGTACTGAAATTCATAGAGAAATAAAGAATGGTAGTTGCCAGGGGCTTGGGGGAGGGGAGAATGGGGAGTTATTGTTTGAGTACAGAGTTTCAGTTTTGCAAGATAAAAAGAGTTCTAGAGCTGGATGGTGGTAATGGTGGCACAACAATGTGAATGTACTTAATGCCCCTATGCACTTAGAAATAGTTAAGATGGTAAATCTTAGGTCATGTGTATTTCAACACAATTAAAATAAATAAGTAAAAATGAAATAAAATTGAACATTTAAGACTGTGGGGTTAAATCCTCTGGAATAATTACTGAATCTATGTTGGGTTTTTTTAATATATAAAAACTTTTTTTACTGATTCTTCCAGGTAACCACGAAAAACACTCAAAGCAAGCATTGGTTGAGGTCACTTCAGGCTAATGTGCCTTTCCTCAAAATATTTTGTTGTTCAAAGTAAAGTAATTAAAGAGCTCCCAGTAATATCAAAGGATTTACGATGGCTTGAATAAACTCTTTTTCAGGAGAATATTTTTTTTAACAAATAAAAGCAATTCATGCTATAATTGGATCTATACGCTAAATAGAAAAATGTGTAGTTGAACCAGATGAAATTGCCTCTATTCAACTATTTTTGACATATAAAAATGTCAAGTTCATATATTCAACCTAATTCACTTATTTCTGTGACATCACAAGTTAGGAAAAACACATTTTTACAGTATAGTTTTGAATATTTACTCCATGGTTCAAAATTTAAATTTCTATGACCAGATCATAAATTGCTTTTGATTATATGTTATGTATTTCCGAAGTCTCTTTGCATAGTCCCTAAAGGAAGCAACTGAAGTTCAAATTATGTTAATTTCTTTAAAATAAAAAGAAATCATAAAAAAGTGTATCTGACAGGGAGCATTTCATAAATCTCAAAAAGTAGTTTTAAAATATGTCTCCTTTGGCGAAATAGTGAAAATTAAAAATTATATGGATTGCTTTGCACATTAATTCTTTGAGAAGGACTCCAACCTGAGGATTAAGAGCTGGCTCCTTTCGCCTCTGTCTGCAACTCGAGAAAGTAAAGCTCAGAGAACAGGATGGAAAAGGCCTGGTCTATATAAGCCACTTGCACCTCCTTTGGTGGGTAGATTCACCCAGATGAATAATTGCCAGATGAATACTCCACTTCCCCGGATGAATAATTGCCTCCATTTTGAGTTCATTCTTTTTTGAGATTTTATTTTGAAAAAAAAAAAAAAAAAGTTAAACCTATAGAAAAGTTGAAAGAACAGTACATTACCTAGACTTGCCAATTATTAACACATCATATTGTCATATTCTCCCTCTGTAGACACACACATATAAACATTTCTATGCATGTATATGTTTTCTATATATGTATATATAAACTTGCAGATATGTTTATCTATACACAGATAAACATTTCTCTTTATATATATGTGAACATTTCTTTATTTCCTGACCATTTTAAAATAAGTTGCAGATATCACATTTCATCCTTAAATATGTCAGCACGTATCCTCTTAGAACAGACATATATAATCAAAATGTTATCAAGTAACATAATAGTATTATAATATCATCTAATATGTTGTCCGTATTCAATTTTAACCTAATTGAAAATATTCTTCATAGCTCTTTTTTTAAAAAAAAAAATCTAGGAACCTCTCAAATATATTCATTACGTGTAGTTGTCACGTCTCTTTAGTCAACTTTAATCTAGAACAGTTCCCCTATCCCCATTTTTGAATTTTTTTCTTTCATCACGATGACTTTGTGAGAGTGGACGTGCTATGGTTTGAATGTCTCCTCCGAAACTCACGTTGAAGTTTTTTTTTTTAGTTTATTGTCTTATTTAACCAATTATATCCATTTCTAAGTATAATTAATAAAAATAAATTAGTAATTAAAAATTAGTAATGAAGTATTTTAAATTCATCACTGAGGGCCGAGCTACAGACACAGAAAAGATGTGAAGACGGAGGTAGAGATTTGGAGTGATGCATTTACAAAACAAAGAACTGCCCAGGATCACCGCCACAAGCTAGGAACAGTCCAGGCAGGGTTCTACCCAGAGTCTCAGAGGAGCACTGCCTGCCATTGCGGTGGTAGTCAGAGGTGGGACCTTAAAAGGTGATTAGGTCATGAAGGCTCATAAAAAGAGAATGGATTAAAGCTGTGATCGTGGGAGTGCGTTAGACATGGCCGAGTTCGTCCCCTTTTCTCGCAGTCTAGCATGCTCGCTTGTCCTTCCGCCTTCTGCCATGGGATGACCCTCACCAGACACTGACCTGATGCTCCTGGATGCCTCAGCTTCCAGAACCGTGAGCCAAGTAAACTTTTATTGTTTATAAGTTGCCCAGTCTGTGATATTCTGTTGTAGCTGCAGCAAACTAAGACAGCAGGCCAACATTTGGGCTGATCTTGCTAATAGATCTAGGTGAAACCTTTTGGTAATAAGGATAAGGTTTCCTTTTGCATCTCATCAGGAGGTTCTTAGTATCAGCTGGACATTAAGCTTGATCACTTGTTTAAGATGTTTTGTGTTGACTCTCGTCAACTTTAGTTTTTGAATGTGTCTTCTGTCCTTGTCTACAAAATCTGTGGAGTTTGTAGCATCTCTGTTTTTACCATAGTTTTTAGTTGGTGAATATTTTGTATCATTGATTGAATTTTCTGTCCACTGCCTAAGAGCTTTGTCAAAATAACTTTCTTGCCAATACAAGCCCATGGAGAAATCCACTGTCTATTGCTTTGCGCTCTGGGGAACAGCTGACCTTGTTCAGAAATTTATTTATTATTTCCTGTTTCCTTCACATCGCCCACTTTACTTGGAGAAAGGATAGCTGAATAATTAGAATAATTATTAATAATAATTTCTAATTAATAAAAATTAGAAAATAGAATTTCAAATCAGAAGCCTTGGGTGTCTTTTCTACCAGTAATTTGTGTAGCTTTGGCTGGATCCCTTTACCTCTTTATATTTTATTTTATCCACCAGAACTTATATTTCTATAAGTAATTTCTAAAACTCGTTTCCAAAAACTCATTAAGTAATTTCTGAAAACTCATTAAGATTTTTTGGATGCTCAGATGAAAACCACAATGTTGTAGCACTATAACTTTTAATTTTAGAAGAACTAGGCAGTGTGAATATTTTTACTAATTATAAAATCCAATATATTCTCCTTAGCTCACTTTTATAGTTTTACCTACTTAAATCAATAAAGGTCACAACTTAAATCTTTTAAATAGCTTAAAATAATATGGTAAATTAAAAACACATTTTAAAAAAAATTTCTTATATAATGTCCAATTTTATCCTCAGACGCTTTTAAAATTAAAATTAACCTTTTATTACAGAAGTAACCAACTGAAGTAATAATATTAGAAAATGTAGATATGCAAGAAGAAAAACAAATCAGATAATGTGTCATCAATGAATTACAGTTCATCAACTGTAATAAATGTACCACTCTGATGGGGGATATTGACAATGGGGGAGTCGATGCACATGTGGCAGGTAGGGAGTATGTGGGAAATCTCTGTACTTTCTGCTTTTCCAGAAGGGATCATCTAGACTTATCATTTTATAACCTGTTTTTTTTCCCCATTTATTAGTCTATTTTGAATATCTTTCTGTTTCATCCAAAGTAATCATAGCAGATGCTATGATGTACCTCCCAGATCCCCCTTCAGAACTAGAAGACTTATTTACCCAGCTGTCTGCTGCTGGCAGGCAGACCTTAGCCCTCAGCTCTGTTTAGAACTGTTGGATGAAGATATTTGCCTTGCCCAAGGGTAAACCCATACCTGTCAGCTGCTGGCTTCTGATGGCTAGAAGATGCAGGGAGATAAAGGCCATGTTCCCTTGCCCTGATGTGGACAATTCTTAAGGGCTCTTTCAGCTTCAGTACTCCACGTGGGGTGGGCTGAAGCCTTCGCTGAAACTGCCTCACAGTCCCACTTTTCCCCCTGCCCAGTTCTGCCCAACCCATTACTTCCCTTCCAGAGACATGATGCCAAGAGGACTCCCTTATTAGCCTCCTGTATGCCAATCTGTCTCAGAATTTGCTGTCTGGGAACCCAGTCTATAACAGTTGGCATTGCAAGTGGTCTGAGAAATCAGACACTAAGATAGAAATTTGGAGCTGGTTCAACTTGTCTCCAGCTGGAAGTGAGGACCCCATCAGTGGCGGTGGGTGGAGGATAGACAACCCCTGGCCCAAGGAGGCGAGCATTCTTAAAGCTCTCACTGAATGGTGAACTGGAATGGGATACTGGTGGAAGAAGATGCACCAACTAGTGAGATGTATCAGGTGTTAATCAATATGGTAGAAATAACATAAGGTCAGTGGTATGGGATGGCTGTTGCTAAGGTCAATTGATGCTTTGGAAAAAGATAATAAAATGCTGAGAATGATTATTTGATGATTAAATGCTCAGAGTGTTAGCCAGAGGGCTTTCTTGGTAGCATATAAAGAGTTCTAGTCTTCTGTAGCCCGAGGCTACAAAAAACTGAGGCCCAAGACCAGGACTTAATCATAAAAATACAGAGCTCTGAAAGTTTAATTCTCAATCTAGGCAGGTAGGCTAGGAAAGAATAGGACAGTGACACATGGGTTGTGGACCACTGGGTTGATGAACCCCAAAATCTTGGCTCTTAGATTTCTCTGAACTCTTTGAACGAGCAGAAGTGGTTCACTATTTAAGGTGAGCTTTGCCCCCTTGCTTGAAGATGGTGCAAAGGCCTCTCTCCTGCAACAGAACATGTTCCTTCCTTGATCTGCCACCACTTTCTGTCACCAGGACAACTTAGGCTGCTTCACAACATATCTGGAAAGGGACATGCTGAGTCTGATCAGGGAGGAAAAGGACTGTACCCCAAAAGAGCTATCTAACTTGTACGGGCAGAAGCTGGGGGACTACAAAAAAAAACTAGTTTCTGAGAATGCTTGGGGTTGGGGTGGGTTGGTTGATGAAACATATGGTTGGATAAAGGCAAATTTATTGATTTGAGAGTACCGTCCCAGGATACAGGATTTACTGCTGTCAAGGACACTGAGTGATGGTGCAAATGTGATGTTAGGAGAGCTCTGAGAAGCATGGAAAAATAAACAGTCCACACTAAGTGAGACAGAAATGGCAGAATTTTCATCGAGGATGGTAGAGAGACTAAAAGGCTTGGAGAAGTGGGCATGTTACAGTGTGTCTACTACATGAGGCTGGAAAACCTTTCAGAGGACTATGTTCCATTGGAGGGTCCAGGGGATTCACCATTTACCAGAGCAGTAAGGCATGTGTTGGTGAGAGGGTATCACCATCATGAAGAAGTTCAGGGGCGGCTCTCCCCTCTAGGTGAGGCTCACGGTAGAAGACGCTTACCAAACTGGCCTCACCGTAGCAATGGGGGTGATAGAATCACAAACATTAGAGGCTAAGTGTCAGCACTTAACCATCAGAGGCCAAGTGAATGCAGTGATTGTATTGAGCAAGGTCAGAATACAGTTCCAGGGAGCCCTGCCTTATACAAAGCTTTGTAGTTGATTAATAGAACATGGTATCCCTAGAGGCAAAATAGATAGGTAACCAACAAGATGCTACTCAATCTATCTGATTAAAAGAAATCAAGGATGAGTGATCAGGAGATTGAGGGCTGTCATCCTAATAAAAATCACAATCTCTTGCTTGCTTTCTGGCCCTGACAGGTTTTATGCTCAGAAACCCCTGACTGAAGGAGCTGCTGTCCCCAAAATGAAGGATCCTGAAATGTCATGAAAAGTACACTTGTTAATGGTTCCTCGGTCCTTCCCCAGAGACTTATGGTCTTTTACTTGGGTGACCATATATTAAGAAAAGGCAAATAACCAAATAACCAAACACAGGGTTGAAATTAGCATTGATATCCAGAGACCTGAAGTATCATCATGAGGGCCTACAGAGGCCAGTAACCAGAAGAATCCTGGCCCAGCTCTGGCCCACAGTAAACCCATCTAGCCATCCCTGTCCCCAGGTGTGTAACGGGAGAAGGTATATTTTGTATTTGACACAATCCACATATTGGCTCCCTCACCTTTGGAATAAGACCTATCATAGTAGGAAGGTCAAGTGGAAGCTCTGAACCATGCAACCCACTCTCCACTCCCAGCCAAAATTATAAATCAAAAATAGTATCACATGCCAGCCACATTTAAAGATTAAAGGATGCTGAGGGGTTGGGGCCCATCAGATCTCTATTTAATTTGTCACTCTGGTCCCTGCAAAAGCCAGACATATGCTGGAGGATGACAGTGAACTACTGCAGATGCAGACATGTAGTACCCTCAGTAGCAGCTGCCGTGGCAGGTGTGGTGTCTTTGCTGCAGCAGAATAACGAGGCCTCAGGTGCATGAGATATGGCCATTGATCCGGCACATGTATTGTTTTCTATCTCTATCAGGAAATAGGATCAAAAACAATTCACATTCATTTGGCATGGACAACAGATTGCATTTACAGTCTTGCTGCAGGGCTGTATTAACTCTACTGTTCTCTGTCATAACATAGTCTGAAGACTCTTGAGTGGCTGGACATTCTGCTGAACATCACAGTGGTCCACTGTAGTGATGACATCATGCTAATCAGATCAATGAGCAGGAAGTGATCTTGTCTGTGGGTGAGACACATGCCCTCCTGAGAGTGAGAGAGAAACTTAACAAGGACTCAGAGGCAGCCATATTAGCGAAATTTTTGAGGATCCAGCGGGCATGGGGGAAAACTTCTTGTCCTCTCCAAAATAAAGGACAAGTTATTTCATCTTGCACCTCCCACCAGAAAGAAAAAAGCATAACACCTCTTTGGGTTCTGGAAGTAGCTTATTCCACACTTGCAAATACTGCTCTGATCCATATATCAGATGACACAGAAGGCTACTGGCTTTGAGTAGAAATCAGGAAACAGTTCTTTTGCAGGTCAGGCTGTGGTACAAGCAGCCCTTTCACTTGGGCCATATGATCCAGCAGATTCTATAGTTTAAAGATGTCGTTACACCAGATGTCCAACCTGTGTGTAACAGAGACGCATTGAGTCCCAGATATAGTGCCAGGTAACTGTAGCTAGTTGACTACACTGGTCCCCTAGAAAGGGCAGCATTCACCTTCACTGGAAGAGAAACGTATTTTGAACACGTTTGCCTTTCCTGACTTCAGGACCTCAGTCAGCACCATGTTCCAAAAGTTTACGAAGTGTCTGATCCAACTGCATGGGATTCCACATAACAACACACCAGACCAAGACCCTACTTTACAGATTCGTGTGACTCCACTAGTCATACGAATTACTATACCATCCAGAGGTTGCCAGCCTGGTAAGAGTAAGTTAAAAGCACAGCTGAAGTGTCGGCTTGGAGGTGCTTGGAGGATGGGAGACCATCCTTGAGAAGGCAATGGTCACGTTACATCAACAAACCTAAATGGAGATGTTTCCCAGAAGGTGGAATTCACGGATCTAGGAACCAATGGGTGCAAGTAGGAGTGCTCTTGCTTATCATCTCACCCACTGGGGATTTTGTGCCTTCTGTCCTCTCAACTCTGAGCTACTCAGCTGTAGAGATCCTGACTCCCAAAGAGGGCACACCCCTGGCCAGGGACACATGGCCTTGTCGTATAGCCAATCCTAGGCTTAATGAGACTTTCGTTGAGCAGCCTTATAATATAGCCATTACTTCTACACTTGAGTCAGTCTCTATCTCCCTTTCTTCTTTACTGTGCCTTGCACTTCTCACAACCTGCCTCGTATTGTTTGTTTATTTGCTTACTTGCATATTGTCTTTCTCTCACCTTCACTGTAATGTCAATTCCAGGAGGGCAGAGGCATTTGCTTGTTCTCTGCTGTGTCACTTGTGCCTAGAACAACACCGGCCATGTTGGAGGCATTCAATAAACATTTGCCAAATGAATGAATGACTCCACAATGTAATTTTTGTAGGTGGATAGTCCTCAATTGTAAAGATTTATCATAATTTATTTAACCAGTCACTTTGGGCAGTTCATTTTCCTCACATTCTTCCTCCAACGAATTAATGGTGGACAGAATATTCATGTATATTATCTATTGTTTCTATAAGATGAATTCCAAGTAGTACAATTGTTGGCACAAAAGGTATGACTTTTGGTTTTCCAGGCAATCAATATATGATGCTTCATGGGTTTGTTTTTAAAGTATTTATATATTATATATACAATTCAGGTTTAGCTGTCCTCTTGTCAAACAGGCTGTCTCTACCCAACATAAAACCAGTATTCTGACCTGGCATCTTTCAACATTTTATATGAGAAACCCAACCATATTCAGAATGTTAAAATTTGTTTTTCACTGCCTATGCTGAAGATTGGGTTGAGTCTTTAACCTTAATTCTAACTCAGCTCCACAGCAAAACACTCCATAAATCCCAATTAGACATTTCAAGGCTCCATGTCATTGCTCTAAGGCTGCTGTCTTGGCTGGGGGACCTTTTTTCCTCCAGCCCTCTCTCCATAAAGCCACATCCTTGCCTACTCACTTCTTCCTTCTTGAATTTTCTCCCCCAAAACTAACATTCCTCCCTCCACTGCATCGCATACAGCGCCTGCTTGCTTGCTTATGAAACCAGGGCCCCATGTAGAGATGCAGGAATTTGCTTCTAGCTCATACTTCCTTCTTGTCTCAACAAGTTTGTGTTACTTCCTACAAAGAAATTCTCACACCCTAAATGCATAGAAGAAAAATTCCTTCTTATTTTCTTTTTCCCTAGGTTACTTCCTCAAAGGACTGAAAGCCAAATTCTGACATTCTTATGCTGTTTGTATTGTGGGAACTTTCTTGGAGTTGTGAATTACCTATATTTGACATTCGGTACACTCAGGTTTCCTCTAAAATTCTTTCCTTCTTCCCCTCCTGCCATTGGTTACAGATGCTCCTCGACTTACAATAGGGTTACAATCCAATAACCCTATTGTAACTTGAAATACCATAAGTCAAAAGTGCCCCAACCAGAAGTCAAGCAGAGTACTGAATGTGTGTCGCTTTCCCACCATTGTAAAGAAAAGAAAATCCATCACTAAGCTGGGGACCGTCCGAATTTGTCTCCCTCCTTTTTGTCTCTGGTTCTGAGCTTCAAGGTCTGCATTGGAGTCCCATTTCCACCACTTACATACTTTATCTCTCTGGACCATTGTTTCCTCATCTGTAAGACAGCACCTACTGCCATGAAGAGTAAACGGGAATGCACATAAATTAGCATGGTGTCCAGAGTAGATGCTCAACAAATGTTAACTGTTGTTACTCTGCTTTTCCTTTTGGCATTTCTGCTCTTCATATACCTTCTTGGGCATTCATCGTCTTGTTTTCCTTTATCCCTTCCATTCCTTAGTTTCCCTAATCTCTTCATCATTCCCCTTTCCTCTGCAGTAACCTCAGGTATGATTAAGTCCACCCTATCTTCACTTCTCAACAGGTACTTTCTTCCTCCTGTCTTCTCATTGTACTCTCTTATTTATAATCACTTTCTGGAAATATCTTTCTTTGCCTGTAGTTTCCTTGAACTATATCATTCTTTGTTGTTTATTCACTTTTGCATTCCTACATGCTTACTACCTCTTCCGTCTCTTCCAGTCTCTGATGACTTCCCTCCATGCTTTTGGGCATTTTTGTTGTTTCTTTTCCCTCTTCGTACGTGTCCTTCACATCTGGCCCAGCGACACTATTCTCTTATGCAAACATATTCCCTTTACCTTTGTAGGATTGCATCTAATTCTCTTTTTCTAGAGATAAATAGCACTTATTTACTCATTCATTCATTGAGTGCATGTTATTGAGGTGTTGGATTGGGACTTTGGGAGGCAGAAATTAAAGACACAGTCTCTATACTTTAAAAAGTCTAGTGGGAAAACATGAATAAACAAATTCCATTTTGGCAACAAGTCTATGGAATGGCCAGTGCAGGGTGAGTTGAGAAGAGGCAGTTAAGGGAAATTGAGATGGAAGAAAGAGGTAAGAGGGAAAAAGCATTGCAAAGCTGTTGGCATCAGAGTTGAGGTTTGAAGCATGAATAGAAAAATCGAGAAGTGGGCTGTAAATATTTTGGGGGGAGTGCAGATTCTAGATAAGGGGGACAATGTCAATATTTGCCTCTGCACTGAGTCAAATGCTTCAGAGCTGATCACTTGACCACTAAGTGCATTTAGATGATTTCTTAAAATCTAGCTTCAGAATGTCCTTTTTCTGGCTGCATTCCTTATCAACTGTAGCCTTTCTTGGCTATTAAATGAAAAGAATTGCTAGTTAGGTGATGCTATGTTCTTTTTTGATAGAGTCCTATTTCATATTTATCTCTCCCCCACACCAAATCTAATTTATAATTTTAATTTATAATTTTCTAACTAGTTTATAATTTTTTAACCTATTATTGCATTCATGAAGAAAATAAAAATGTTGCTTCTATTGATCTGTTAACTAAAATAACAGTTCTGGCATCTTCTGATATATTTTCTAAACTTTGCATAAAAACCTACTTCTAATAGTTTTAATTGATGCAAATAAATATGCCCCATAGGTTTATTCCAATGAATTGATAATCAGGTTCCCATCTTATGGTTTTTAGTCTTCATGATGAAACTCTCTTCAAAAGGATCCTATCTTCACAGGATCCAAATTTATTATCACTGTTTGTTTATTGCTCTCCTCCTTTTCTTCCTCCCCCTCCTCCTTCTCCTTCCTCTTTTGCCCTCCCGTCATAGCCCAACTCACAACAGAAGCTTGGAGCTCAGTAAGTCACAGGGTGAGCCAGAGCACATAGGGCTGAGGCTTGGAAAAGAGATGTGGACACTGGGTGAGATAGGTCCTTGATACGACCCAGCTGAAGGCAACCTGAGGAACTCTAGTGATGAAGGTTGAGCATAGCATTTGAAGGCATTCAGCGTTTGGAGGACACAGTGATAGGTGATGGTGAGCTATCCAGGCAGGCAGGAACTATGGCTGGAATTTTTATTGTCTTTGTAGTGAAATTATACGTTAATTGAGGAAGAACTGAAATATTTTTAACATGAAGTTAGCGATCATGACTGTGGTATATGTTTCCATTTATTCACCTTTCATGTCTCTTAATAGAATTTTAACATTTTTTCTATAAATGTATTGTACATTCTTTGTAAGGTTGACTACCAAATGCATTATAATTCTCCTACTATTGTGAATGGTGCTTTATTTTTTAGTTGGGTATTGCTGAGATAGAGGAACACTCTTGATATTTGTAAGTTTGATTTTGCTGAACTCTCACCGGTTTTAGTAGTTTGGTTCTGTTGGCTTTCTGTGTAGGTGATCATATTGTCAGCAATGAATGATGATTTAATATCTTTTATCCCAGTGCTTGTGTAACAGTTATCCATTGCTGAAAATTATCCCCAAACTTAGCAGTTTAAAACAATGGACACTTATTATCATACAGTCTCCAAGCTCAGGAATGCCAGAATCTGACCTAGTGTCAGAAATCACATGGCATTATTTCACCTTATTTTGTTTCTTAGAAGCAATTCACTAAGTACAGCCCAAACTCAAGGGGAGAGAAATTAGGCTGCACTTTTTGAAGGGACTTTCAAAGACTATGTGGATATATTTTAAACAACTACATCTTTCAGTATCCTTTTTTCCCTCATTTTCTATTTTTTAATTCTTGTTGGCGAGGACATCCAATGACAGGTTAAATAGCAGCAGAAATAAAGGGAACTTTTTCATTCCAGACCTTTAAGGAACTGAGTCTAAGATTTCTCCATTAGCTACATGTTGACCTTAGTTTTTTTGCTATAAAGTTTATATCAGATTAAAGGAGTTCTCTTCTTTTCCTGGCTACTGAGACTATTATTATTTTATTGTAAGTAAATATGAATTGTATAAAATACTTTTGCCCTGACAGGTTTCTTTCCTTTTCTTCCTTTTTCTTTTGTAATATGGGTTTTCTGATATTAAACCATTGTCACATTCCTGGGGTAAGCCACACTTGGGTTTGTTTTTTAATACATTATTCGATCTACTTAGATCACGTGTTTTATAGGATTTTTCCATCTATCTTCATAAGTTAAATAGGCCTGTAACTTTTTTTCTTGTGCTGTCCATACTGGTTTTGGAATCAATGTTTTATTAGCCTCCTAAAATGAGTTGGGCAACTTTCCTTCTTTTTTGTATCCTTCACCTTGAAAGTTTTGTAGACTGCCTCTGTCGCAGGCTGAACTTCATCTCCTTTCCATGCTTCTACCTACTTGTACCTAGCTTGGTTTACTTGCTCTTCTGGCTCCTGGCCTACTACTTCATGTCCAGTTCATGGTTTGTGCCTTCTTTTCTAGCTCTTTGTTGCTTCTGATTAGCAGAGGGTGAAAATTTATACCATTTGGCTCAGATATACAGTTAGTGGTAATTATTTTTCATAACTGCCTCAGTCTTCCTCATGCACTCCTTACTGTCAATGATAAAGGTGGGGAAGGACAATATAAGGGTATGTGTCTGTACTAAAATTTGCAAGATATATATATAAAAGTATCTCAGTAACTTATAGTTTAATACAATCTCATTTTGAATATATTCTCCTCCCTCCCTGTTAGGGTCCAAGATGACTTCTTAGGTTCACAGGAAATGTACTTGTATTCATGGTGATGAGGAGAAGGGCATCTGTATGTGCATCTATTTGACAGTGGACATAGCTGAAGAGGCATCAGAACCAGAGAGCAGCCCAAGGACCTGAACTTGAACCAGTCAGTTCCTCTAGTCACAACAGAGACACACAACATATCTAGATGCCTGTTTGGGGAGGCAGGCATGGGATTGTACAAAGTCTGAGAGGAGACAAATGGCCATTGGACTTGACTGAATATTTATCCAAAAGGAAATAAACCACCCTGAAAGAAACTTTTTTTATTCTGAGAAACACTGATCATACTTTAATTAGGAGGTTTAAGTATTTGTTTTCCTTGCTTATGTTTACACATGTGGCTAGAGAACAAGATCAGTTATGGAGAAACAAGGAATGCTCCAATTTTTGCACCCCTAAATGTGGTAGATAAAAATCTGACCCCACTGCGTTTGGACTGACTCACAGATTTTGGCTTTCTTCTCTTGAAACCCTACTCATTGGAGACCTCCTATGACTTGTTATCCCCAGACCCTGCCCCTTTCCTGGTTCTGCCAGAGAAATAGGTGTTGGACAGGAAGCTGCAGTCTAGTTCTGACTATACTGCTAGCAAGCTGTGTGACTGCTCTGCCTCTTAATTTTCTAATCCGTAAAATGGGAAGACTAAAATAAATTTCATAAGGTCTTTCCAGATTTATGGATGTTTTTCCACAGTCTTGTCCCAGCAAGACTTTGTTCCTCTTCTCACCAGGTCTCACCAAGGTGTATTTCAACAGCGGGGGTGGGGTGGGAGTTGGGTGGGGAGGAGAGGTAATCAGACTTTCCTAATCAATTATTCTGTTTTATTTGCTCCCTTCATTGACTTCTTTGCAGATGTGACTTAGGAACAGGTCATGCTACGTCCACAAAGTGACAATGATGGTTAGAATCCAGTTAGAGTCTGTAGCTGCTCTCTATGGCATGTTGTTCCTCTCATCTCCCTCTCTCTCCCACTTCCTTCTTAAAAATAGTTCATTGTAAAAAATCCTATTGACATTTCATACCCTTCAAGTTCTACATCATACAGCCCATGTGGCTCTAAACGCAGGTTTTAAAAATCAAAAGCACCAAAGCAGAGAGCCTGGCTGGATCAGGAAGGCGATAGTGCACTTTCCTGATAACGCTCTTCCCCCAACAAAACATAAATCTGAACAAATGAATCTACAGAATCACTGGTGCTGGGGTGAATTCTTTTTTTTTTTTCTTTCTTTTTTGGTGCCTGGTAGGGTTATTTCCCATCTTCTAAAGCCAGAGCCCTAATGAGCTCCAAGGGGACAGAAGTCTGTCAATCACAGGGTACTTTTCAAGTATAGTCATTTCTGCCCCATCAGAGAACCACAAGGCATGAAATAATTAGAAAGCCCAAAGTAACTGCTCTGTTTTACAAGAGCAAAATTCGTATGTGGATCATTTACATAAACTTGTCACTTCGCATTATAGTTCTAATGCAGGCTGGGTAATAATCACGGGCGTGCTGGGCGAGGGGAGGTCAAGGTAGGCCGTGCCTCCATACTGGAACCCCGAGGTATGCATGTGCTGCGCCTTTCACCACCCCCACCTTCACCGACTGCTGAATTAATGGAAAGTATCTTTTCTTTTCCATTAAATAAGAACTATTCTTGCTGCTATGGCAGCAGACCCCTTGCTTAAGAGAAGAGGGGAAAAAAAAAAAAAAAAAAAAAAAGCTTTTGCATCAAGCTATTGTTAGGGGAGAATTCACTTTGAGGAGCATTTCAAAGCTGATCCGATTGGGGAAAGAATCATGTTAAATATTTGCAATGAAATATTTATAAGAGGAGCACAAGAGCAATCGGCAAAGTTGCCTGGGAAAATAAGCATTTCTCCTCATTTGGATGTTTTACGTTGGGGGTTTAAATACTCTAGGGGGAATTTATATAAGTGCAAATACGTGTGTGTGCACAAATGCACGTGTGCACACATGCACACCCACATACATGGTTGAATGGGTTGATAGGATTTAGGCCAATCTGCATCTGAATGCTGTTTCTCAAATACGGCAGCAATAAGAGGTCACTGAAGACTGTCTTGATAATTGTGTTTGAAGAAGCACACTGTACTGATGCCAACAGAGCAAGACGCCCCTGGACTTACACAGGCGGCCACCGCCATGTGGCAGGCAGCCATTTTATACGTGCTCTGCTCCATCCACACCCTCAGAAAGGGACTCTTGGAGGGGACAGACTCCCTTCAACCCTTCCTTTTATTCTATCAGTTTGATACCAAAAATATACAAGTGTATGCATTGAAAAAGGAAAAAGATGATTAGTTTGAAGCCAGAATAAATGTTATCAGGGTACAGCGTTTCCATATGTGGCTTGCGGACATAAAAAAAAAATATTCAGCACCCTAACCTTGCCCATCTGAACATACAATTATGTAATAAAATGTGGCCAATGATTTGTTGCCTTATATAGTTAAAAGAAGCTCTGTGTCAACTATGTGTAATTTCAGTATCTCTGGGGTTCTTTCTACTGCGAATGAAAATATTCTATTTTAATGCAGTGTCTCCAATAAATAAATCACATATTTTACTCTCACCACTTGCCACATGAGCCTTGTGATCATTTTATGTAGTATTTTATATTATTTTGAAAGTAGTGTACAGTAGTATGATTAAGGATAAGTAACCGAACAGCTAACTAGGTAATGTATATCCTGTTACTGATGCTTATAGCCTAGAAACTATATGTAAGCTAATTTTATTAATCAACAAACGTATCATAAGATTTTGGCCCAAAGAGTGAGTGCTTGGAAACAACCAGTTGCTGTAATACTGATAGTATTTGGCCCTGTCTGAGACAGCCAAGATTGCTGAGTGTTGAGGGGGGCAGAGGGAAGATGCTCGGGCGTGGTAGGGGTCTGAACTGCAGCCAGGCTGTTTCTTATCTAAGAGTTCACCAAGTGGGAAAGCATTGTGGATGGATTTAAATCAGCTTTTTGCTCCATCCCCCCTCCCTTGCACACAACAAAAGTCTAAATCTCTTTTCAGTCCAGATTGCCCCATTTCCCTGCATGGGCCAGGCAGATTGGAAACATATTTGTCATTCAGCTTTTCTCCGGGCTAATCAGGAGACACTGGGGTGGTGGGATTTCTGCCTTTCATCTACGGAGCCTGCCTCTAAAAGCAGCCATACAGAGGCCTCTAGGCCAGCTCGAGAGCCGGGCTGCCTGTCATCTCTGCAGACAGATATAAAAATATTGTTAACCACGAGCCTAAGCAGAGGGTTTAACAGGGATTTGAATCTAAAATGTGATACTCCACATAGACCAACTTGATTTGGTCCAACAGAGCCGAACCCCTTATTCTGTTCTAACAAAGTGTGTCACATAATGGGGGAGATTTTGATGGGATTTACAATGTCTCTGTTTCAGGCCTGCTGCTGAATAGATCTAAACTGTGAATGAACCTTGCTCTCTCCTGAGCCAACCTGACTCCCACCTCGAGGTCTTGTTGGCAGGACAGCTTTCAGGTTCACTGGGGTGCTGTTCCATGTCTGCAGTGGCACCTGGGTGAGACAGGTATGGAGCACTGACGGTTCTGTGCAGAGCCACAACCATGCCAGAGAGCTGCTACACAGTGGTTTGCACCCCTCCTATATTGGGAACTTTGATGACCTTCTGAACCTGAAAATTCTTTTTTTTTTAGTTTTAAAAAAGTTTTATTTTTAATTGTGGTAAAATACATATAATATAATATTTACCGCCTTAACCATTTTTTGAAAAATTGTGTTGAGCTTTTATTCTAGTAACTGGAGCAAAAATGACACAGGAAATTGCATTACAACTTAATGAGTGACATAATTATAAGAGCCAAGTTCTATGAGAACCCATCTTAACCACTTGGATAATGTTACGTACATCTGTATTGTGCCAATTTCCAGTGATTTTTAATCTTGTGAAACTAAAACTCTATACCCATTAAACAACAAGTTCCTATGTTCTTCCCTCCCTGCCACCAGCCCCTGACAACTCTGTTTCTATGAGTTTTACTACTTTACATACCTCATATAAGTGAAATCATACAGTATTTGTCTTTTTGTGACTGACTTATGTCACTTGCCATAAGGTCCTTAAGATTCATCCATGATGTAGCATGTGTCAGAATTTTCCTCCTTTTTAAGGCTGAGTAATATTCCCTTGTGTGTAACACATTTTGTTTATCCATTCATAAATGTCATTGGACACTTGAGTTGTTTCCACCTCTTGGCTATTGAGAATAATGCCTCTCTCAACACAGGTATGCAAATATATCTTTGAGAACTTACTTTTTTTTTATTGAATCATAATTGATTATACATAGTTTTGGGATTCAATGTTGACATATGTTGATCAAATTAATATTACCAGTATGTATATTGTTACAAATTGTACTTATTCTTTATGCCCCTTGTCCAATCTCTCCCTATCCCCCTTTCCGTCCCCCCCTCCCACCACTGATAACCCTAGATTTCCTCTCTCCCTCTGAAAAAGTAATCGTTACTCTGTGGATTTGTTGCCTAGATGATCTGTCCAATGCTGAAAGGTGTGTTCAGGTCTTCCAATATTATCATAGAGCAGATGCTTCTTCTGTCACTCTGGAGTGGGCTTTGTGGAGAGAGACATCCTCTTCTTTTCTTTGATCTCTGCTGGTGACTCTCCCTGTGTCAGTGCACTCCAGTGGCTGCAGACAATCTGCGTGGTGGTTGTGACGTCTAGCCACTTTTGCAGCAGCTGTGGTTACTATGGTGGCTTTGGTGGGCCACCCACATGGAGGTGATGTTTTTGGCATGCTCCTTGGTGCTGGCAGTGTTCCTGGTTGTGGGTGGGTGGTCTGGTGTCCGGCTCCATGTCCTGGGACCCTGGGAAGGGCCCTGAGACACTGGCGGTGGGCCTGGATGTACGTGGGGGGTCTGGTCCCTGGTTCCATGCCCTGGGCAGGCCCCAGGGCGCTAGCAGTGTTCCTGGATGTGTGAGTCGGGTCTGGTCCCTGGCTTCAAGCCTCAGGTCCCCAGGGGGGACCTGGGCCGGAACCAGTTTTTGGTCCATTGCTTACTTCTAAAATGGGGGAACTTCCTGTGGGAACCAGTACTTGAGCTGTGTGGTTGAGCTAAATTGCTGCTTCCCTGCTGTTTCCCTAGGGAAGGCTTTTTGTGCAGCTCAGGGTTTAATGATTGACCTTATAGGTACTTCTGGATCTCCAGAGACCCGGTGCACCTGGATTGTGTAGAAACTCTGATCTGGGCCTGAGATTTTTCATCAAACTGCACCCCATGCAATTCTGCATTCTCAACCAGTCTCCTCTGAGTGGTCCTGCGCTGATTGGGGGGGTGGATTAGCTGTCCTTGCTGTGTCCTAGTGTTCTCCTGGTGGGCCCATCTCTTCCACCTTCTGTGCTCCAAACACTTCCCATGGGATGGGCCCTGTGCTACTCCCTTGTGATGACTCACCAGCCTCTGAATGGTTCCCCTTTTTTAGCTGTTCTGGCTCCTTGTTCCTGCATGGGTCCACGGGAGCCCTATTAGTGGTCTTGCTGTCCTGGGGGCCACCAAGGCCCTCTTCTTACCTGCCACCTCCAAGCAACTCCCCCTGAAGGGCACAGCTGCGGCTTTTGCCAGCTCCTGCTCCATGCACTCAGCAGCTCCAGCATTAAAGCAGCCGTGGCCTGAAACTCTCCAAGCAGTTTTTTTCTTTCTCTGATCGTGGCTTCTCCCACCTTCATGAACTCTGTAGGTCGCTCCTCCTCTTCCCCTGACCTCAAGCCTGAACCTGAAAATTCTGGAAAATAATTATTAGTAAAGACAACGGACACCAATCACGAGGAGGTAGTACAGAGAGGTGGTCAGAGCCCAGAGGGCCTAGTTTGACTCTTGGCTTCTCCACTCAACGTAGGACTTTAGCCAGGTTACTCTCAACAACTCAGTTTCCTCCTCTATAAAATGGAGGTAATAACAGTATTTTCTCACTGGAATTGTTTCAAGGAATACAGGAGAAAGTGCATGTTAGGGGTTCCATATAGCCCTTAGTAAATGCTTTTTTTTTTTAATTGAAACATCAATTATACATATTTGTGGTGGGATACAAGGTTGAATATCAATACCTGTGTACAATACATCATAATCAAATTGGGATAATTAGTACATTCATCTTTACAAAGTGAAATCATTCTTTGTGACCCCTTAACCGATTTCTCACTAACCCCCTCAGACTCCCCCTTTCCCACCTCTAATAATCACAGTTCTGTTCTCTCCTTTTGAAAGTTCAACGTATTATTGTGATTGCTGTTTGTTTCTTTCTTTTCTTCCTTCCTTTCTTATTTATTTATTTATTTATATTTTAGTTCCTATTTATGAGTGAAGACATATGGTATTTCTCTTTCTGTGCCTGGCTTGTTTCACTTAACATAATTTTCTCCAAGTTCATCCAGGTTGCTGTGAATGGCAGAATTTCATTCCTTTTTTATGGCTGAGTAGTATTCCATTTTGTATATATACCACTGTTTCCTCATCCAGTCATCCATTGATGGACATTTAGGTTGGTTCCATATTTTGGCTATTGTAAATAGAGCTGCAGTGAGCATGGGAGTGCAGGTGTCCCTTCAACATGGTGATTTCCATTCCTTTGGGTATAAACCCACTAGTGGGATTGCTGGATCATATGACAGTTCTATCTGTAGTTTAAATGCTTGGCATATAACCTTGTTAGTTACTTCTTGCAGTTCTGTGGCAATTAAGGATGGTTTCAGACTTACCTCGACCACATACTGACTTATTCGTGCTGTGTTGTCTGGAAAGGCAACGGCTAACATTCCCTGTTTTAAGCATAAAGGAGGCAATGACATCAACTCATAGCCGTCCATCAAGAGACCATATTGGAAAGTCTTGTGTTTCAGGCATAAGCAAAATCAAGAAAATAACGTAATGGACACTAATAGATGCTCCATAGAGTTTTGACAGATTTTAATATTTTGCTAAGTTTATCCAGATCTTTTTGTAAGAGATAAACCATTATGGATTTTGGCGAGTTATTTGGTATCTCTCCTTGAGCCCGTTCTTCTCACCTTCCCACCTCTGCCCCAAGCTAACTACTGTCCTGAATTTGCACTTTAATTATCCCCTGACATATTTTTGAAAATTCATATATAGCCATACATACCCATAAATACAAAACAGTTTTTTTTTCTATTATTTGGTATTTATATAAATGTTACTATATTGAACACATAAGTCTATCACTGGCTTTTTTCTCTCAATATTATGTTTTTATATACATATTTATACATTTTTATAAATCAAAAATACATAGATCTTTACTGCAGTGTAAAAATAAATTCATGTCCATTGCATAAATGTGTTTTTCCATTCTCTTGATGTTTAGGATTTAGGATGTTTGCAGTTTTTCTTATTTAGTTGCAGTGAATATACATCTGCATGTGTTCTGTGTATATGAGTGTTTGTCTGTGGCATATATCTAGGAGTGGAATTGCTAGGTCCTTGGGGATATACATCTTCATCTTTGTTAGATGTTGCTTTTAATACCAGCAGAATATGAGGGATTGAGGGAGGCATTTAAAGGGAAGGGAATATATTAAATAGTGTTTACTAGCTCTTTGAGTTTCCAGGGACTGATTAGGAGGTGATGCTGCTGCTTTCTTATCAGTAGCTATGAAGTGCAAGGGTTTTTTTTTGTTGTTGTTGTTTTTTCTCCCAGTGTTAATTAACCCCTCTGTACTGTTCCATATATCCCATTGTTGATAATAGAATGTAGCTGGAGAAAACCAGATGCTCAACTTGGGTCAAAAGGTTAGAAAACAAATAGTCCCCTGTAGTTCTTAAATACCCTTCTTCCTGAAGAGCCCCACTAAAAGTGAGGATCCTAAAAATAAAACAGTCAAACTGAAAATGGTTCATTAAAGAATTTCAGGTCTCTAGATTGACCCTCCTTTTACAACAGGGCACACACACAGAAGGGAATTGGGTAGAGAATTGGGTATATGGGCAACACAGCATCTAGGACACTATTTTCTGCATTTTTCAGTGCAGAGCTTGTTACTATGCTGTAGGGGATACATTTAACATTTTCAAGAAACCTGATGAGTTTAGTTAAAATTTAAAAAATGCTTGAACATCTTTTAATGAAATACCAGTCCAGAAATGATTTTACATAATTATGCTAGTAAGGAAGCAAATAATTCTATTTTAGTACTGTGTAAAGTTAATCATAATAATAGAAAGTTAACAACAAAAAAGAGATATGGACCAGTTGTTCTCGGTTCTTTGGGAGGGGGCATATCCCTGAGTATATGACAAAATGTTAAATATACACACACATGAAACACACACACAATTCCAAAGCCAAATACAATTATTATTATAGTACTTGCTATTTTAAATCATGAGTGCCATTACTTCCGTTCATTATTATGCCTAATTGTAAGTTCACTGTACTAGGAAATGAACTATAGTGAATTTAACTGTCAACTAGTGACCAAACTGAAGCTGTAAAGGGCAGAATGTTGGCATTAATTAGAGACTTCTGTGTGGCTTTTAGATTCTTATCTATTTGACCTTGTGTCTTCTATAATCTGGCTGGAGGGTTTCTGGGTCAAATGAAGTCTTCTGAGTCATAGGACTTAGAACTCTGCAGTAGCTTGTTTCACTGCACAAATGCACTATCATCAGGGGGACAATGCAAAGAAAATCTAGCTTTGCCATCAGGTTTTCTCAGACAGCCTGCATAGGAAGACTTCTCATTTCTTTTTCTTTCCCTATTACAAAACATTTCTCAGTTTAAACAGGTTCCTAGGAAACACAGCCAGAATTTGAACGCATGCTCTGGGGACAGACCTACCATTGCTAACCCCTACACTGTCATCTCACATAGATAGCTGATGCTTAGTAATGTTATGTGCTAGACACTGTGCTAAGAGCACATGCCTTATCTCTTTCAGTCCTTATAAGTATTTTATGACTTAGATGCTATTATTATATAAATAACCCCAGAATGTAATGACTCAAACAAGATAGAAGTCCATTTTTCTCTGAAATCTAGTAAATATGTGCCTCTGTTCCATATAGTTACCCAGGGATCCAGGATAGTGGGGTGGTTCCTCAAGGTATGGCTTCCATGATTGTTGCAGTTGTCACCATCTGTAGCCAGGAGGAAGGGGAAAGAGAGCATGAGGAGTCACACCTCCAGTATCCCTATGTCCTTATCTAGGGGTGGCATGCCTAATTCCTATTCATATTCCCCTAGAGATAATTTAGCCATGGCTACATCTGGCTATGAGACCAGGAAGTATAGTTTAGTGGAGCAGCCATGTGCTCAGCTATTATTTACTACCATGGAAAGAATGGAAAAAGGATTTCAGCACTGGCACTGGTATTTTATTTATAGATACTCAGGTTTCTTTGAAATCTTAGCTAAACCCATCAGGTCTCTGGGCCAACTTGCAGTCTTATCATCTGTATTTTACTAAAGAGGTAAGCTAGATTCAGCATGTTTAAATAACTTGCTCAGTGTCACATACTTAGTAAGTAGAGGCAATAGGATCCAAACCCAGGCAATTTGAGGCTAAAAGTTGAGCATTTAAATAATATCTGTACTGGCTGTCTGAATAATCCATTGGCAAGTCAGTTTTCTCTAAATGGATATCTGTTGTGGGATTCTGCTTAACTTTGCTGGAAGAGTAGGGTTATCAGGAATTTTCCATTATGGCAACAGTGGAAATGAGTCCTGGTACTCCACATTGTCTGAGTTCAGGAGGCTAAAAGCCTACAGTGATTATCGTGTCCTTGGAAATGAGGTTTCTGTGGCATAGCTAAAAACCTCGGGATTTTCGTGGTTAGAGGATATTAAGTGACAAAGGAAGGTATTACTCTAAGTCATCTCTAATTAGGTGCTTTGGTTTAACGCACCCAGTCATATTTTGAGCTGAAGCTTTAAAAAAAAATACTGCCTCTTTAAGTATAATTCACCATTAATGCTTAGATGAAAGGTGTTCTGAACTTGTGGGATCATTGTCTATCGGCTTAACTATGTAGCCCATAATATGACATGCAAATAGTTATTTTACTTACATTTCTCTTCACAGTTTTTTTGGAGAGGGGCATTTTGGGTATCATAGGGAGAGAAACAGGAAAAAATTGACATGAGAGGTCAATGTTAATTTTATTTAATTAGATGAATACTATTAATTTTTATACTTCAAATATGAATGCTAATTTGTGTAACTCAATATACATGTGATCAAAACAACTAATAACCATCATTAATTCGAGTAGAGACTGCTCTTCTCAAAATACCACAGTGATCTGGAATCTGATTTTCTCAGTGTGAACACTTGGACAAGTTTCATAATCCCTCTACTCCCTTTATCTATAAAATGGGGACACAAATATTTTTTACTTATAGGTTTTGTTGTCAGAATTAAAAGAGATAATCCATGTGACAACATTAGCCTAGTATATGGTAAGTAGTGAAAAAGTACTAGGTATTATGATAACTCTACATAGTTCATTTCAATTGCTGTGGGGGTGGAGGTATGAATAATTCTGTAAGATTATGAAGACATAGAACTATGGAAGAAGGGCTTGTCCTCTCTTAACAGATTCATTCAAAGTGTTAATCCAGACCTTGCTAATGCTGGCTCTCCAAATCTTGTGAACTAAAGATTTCAGTTAAAGGCTTTTTTAATCTTCCCAGGGAAAAGTAACCACTTTCCTTACTGTGATCCCTTCGCTCTTTGTTCATACGTATGTCCTTGTACTTAGCACACTGTATTTAGGTATTTGTTTGCCTATTTAGACTATTTGCAAACTTCACCGCTTACAAGGTGACACGTGGAATCCTCCAGGTCAGGGACTACATTTCCTGGCTCCTAGCATGGTGCCCAATATAAAGCAGGTCTCCATAAGTGTTCCTTTAACGAGTGGCTAACTGGCCTGGTGGAGGTTACCAGCATATTAGAGTAGGAGTTTGGAAATACACTGTGTTGTATTTTTCTGGTTTGCCAATAATCGAGACATTTCACACACAGTGTCTTCATTTGAGAAATATTCCTTCCAGTGTGCTTCCCTTGCAAAGATGCTGTGATAATTAATGAGACTCGTTGGAAAGGAGTGAAATTCTTTATCCCTTTGAAGTTTGTTTTTACAAGAAGATTTTTATATACATGGCTGTAAAAATTCTCTTTTCCTTCCTGCCCTTTTCTTCCTCAAACCCGAAGGTCCAGAAGAGATTATCTGCCTATGAAACTTCCATTTCCTAAATGCCAGTCTCCCCCATAGTATAACCCACAGTGTACTCGGCCTGGTCAATCCAAGCTTCGGTCCTGCCCTTTTCACAAATCAATTTGTGAGCTTGCAGATTAGAAACCCCAGACAGCTCGAGAGCTGTCAGCAAGTGGACAAAGGAAAGCAGCGGTTATTCACAGACGCTCTTTAGATTCTGCATTCTTTCCAGGGTTGCCCACTTCTTCATGGAAGAGCTGCTCGTGAGGGCTTGGCAGGAGCCACGCTCTGTGCTAACTGCCGGGCCTTCTGTGATGGCCTACTGCAGTGTGCAGACAGGTGAGTTATTACATTACCACAGAGCCGTAAGTCAAATAGAAAGAGGTGTGGACAGGGGACATACAGGTCAACGGGTAGCTCAGGGACAAGATGAACTATGGGGTATGGCTGAGAGGATAGGGAGCCATGTCAGACTCGGAGACATACTTGGGCCAGGTGTGAGGGCAGAGGATGGATTAGCTTTGCGAACTGGGATTTAACCTCACTGAGCCTCCATTTCCTCATCTGTAAAGTAGGTAGAATAATGACGTGGGGGTTAATAAAAGAGATAAGTAAAACTATTTTGTAAATTATTAAATGCCTTATGAATATCAATTATTATTTGTATCTTCTCATTGTTTCCATGAGCTAAGTGGTGAAGACACAGTGTTTGAGACCAGCAACGGCTGAGCTGACATCAGTGTTTCCAACATGACTCTCTTACCCTCACTTTGGGTTAAAGAGCCCTCCACAGGGCAAGGATAGGTATTGTGGGGGGGGGGGTTATTTGGATTTTAAATTTAATTAATTAATATTTTAGTTGACACCT